>NC_091839.1:52153475-52325975 GCF_037783145.1 Equus przewalskii
TACCATCTTAACAAAAAAGAGTCAGCGGTTAGCTTCCACTGGGGAAGTATCAAAGGTTTTGTTGGGGTTTTCTATGCTAATAGAGTGGACAGTCTGTCTCCATGGCAGCTTAATTCACAAGAACCTCTCTTGGAGCGGGGATAATGGCAACTATGTTTTCAGGAAACTCTGCTTTTATTCAGATAAGGCATTTCAGATAAGATTTTTTTCTGTATCTTCTGTAGCTCAAATGTTCTCATTTTAAAATAATCTTTACACCAAAACTATGATCCCTTCCTCCTTCATTTAAAACCAGAGAAATGTAGAATGATCCATAACTGTATCAAAAAGGCAAATAATATTGTGCTCGTTATTTTCACTGTAAGCATCTTTGCGGCAAACATTTTTGCCACACAACTAATTGGCTATAAAGACAATTTGGTATAAAAGATAAAATTACTGATCGACTAACAGTTTTGGTTTCATTTGGTTACAAATGGTTTTCATTTGGTTATTATGATTTTCATGTGGTTACAAATATGCATCCTAGTATTTGAATGAAACTGATATCTCCCTTAATGAAGGAAGGCATTTTAGCAACAAAAAAAGGAGAGTGCAACGTTAAATGGGGAGACGAATCAACAAGCAAAAAAAATGTATAATGTGTACTATGAATGAAAGATTTAGAAGACAAAGTGCCTAGGTAACAATCTACAAAATCACATCAGTTCTTCGTGCAGTTTCATCATAAAGCTATGCAAATATTTGTTTTTAAATATTTTGTATTTTCAATTTTCCCAGTCAAGTCTTTTTAATTTTGTTATTCATTTTTCATGTTTCATTATGAAGACCATTTGTAACCCAATGAAACCAAAACTATCAGCTAGTTATCTTTTATGGCAAAATTTCCATAGGGCCAATTAATTGTACAGGGAAAATATTTGGGGCTAAACTGTTTGTTGCAAAGATGCTTGCAGTGAAAACACCTAGAACCAATAGCATTTGTATGGCATAACTGAATGCTTACTATGTTCCAATTTTGTTCAGCTAGGCTAAATAATTTCCCAAGGTCAATAGCAAATAAACAGCAGAACCATGATTAAACCCAGGTTTACCTGACTCCAGGGTCAACACTCTCTTACCCTCTATTATACTATGCTCTTCTTAATGTGCCCTAGTGATCGTTGACTCACTTTAGAGTTCTAATCAGGTTGATGAGCTATCATCAAATTTTTCTTGAGGAGATTATTAGAATGTATCTTCTTCTATATCTGGAACTAGAAAATTTATCCCTCTTTACAATTTTTAACATCTTAGAGGGGCTTGATCATCTTATTTGAAAAACTTCTCAGCGCACTGGGATGCAATTCACTTGAGTGTAGAACCTTAGACAGCTGAAAGCTGTCTTCCACATGACTATCTGGGCCTTCAGAGGCCTCTTTCCATCATCTTTTCCGTTCTTTCCCATGTAAACCTTGTTCTCCTTGCCACAGAAAAGGAATTAAAATTGGAGTTCCATGGTTTTCTCTTCTTCTTATGGTCCCTAACAGTAACACTGCAGGGAAGGAAAAAGTTTTCCTCGACCCTCTTCAGGTCCCTGGATGGATCTGAAAATTAAATTGATGAAGACAGATGAACAGGGAAAAAGTGCATAAATTTATTTAATATAAGTTTTACATGACATGGAGTCTTCATAAGAAAATGACAACCCAAAGAAACAGTTAGGCCTGAGTATTTCATGCTAGGTTTGATGAAGAGCGGACAGTATTGGACAAATAGGATAGGTTAAGGAGTATGAAGTAACTGTACTAAACTGGAGGAAGCTTAGCAAGGCCTTGTTGTTAGGATCCTTCTTGGCATCCCTTAGTCTTCGGAGATAAGATTATTCCTTTCCGCTGGGTATAGAGAGGGACACACGAGGCTTTTATGGCCTGTTTCAAGGAAGGAGGGGGATGGCGGAGGAGGTCGGAGTGACCTTCCTCTTTCTGCTGTTTTCTCAAACTCTTTCAGCTTAAAATATTCAATGTGACAAGGTACCGTATTTTGGGGTAGCATGTCCTGAACCCTGTCAACACCTACCTTAACTTTAACACGTGATACAAAGTGTCCTCTGCGGTAGGTTCTATCATTTCTGTATTTTTTCCTTACCCTAAAAATAACCAAAAAGTAAGAGCTGCTTAATGCGAATGTTAGCGTAAACATTACAGTTGCTTTATCTGAGCACTGATTTAATTTTGAGCCTCCTTAAAGGTAAAGCAAAAAGCAAAGAAAAGGATTTATGTAATTCCCATGATAACTAAAGGGAAAATATTTTATTAGTTCATTTGAAAAGATAATTTTTTTATCCTCTAAGAGAAATTTGTTAAATGAATACTTATATAAGGAACATTAAGTAACAAGATCTTTAAAGATTGCATATAACATTTTTCATAGAATTATTTAGTTTTCTCACTTTTGATAAAAGCTGACGGTATAATGTCAACATGTTATTCAATGAAAGACTATTTATTGGTAAAAAAAGTGTTATAAATCAGAACTAGATTTTTGAGACCTAAATTTTAAATTTATACAACTTAGGGAGTATATCAGAGTGAATAGCCATCATATCACAGAGAATGCCCTCTGTATGGTTGAGATGACGCACAAAGCAAACAGCTGAACATCATGGGCCTTAAATTTGACTGCTGATTATTAATAGAGTCAGTGCTTAAAAAGCACCTGGCAAAGTTATGGTCATTAAAAAGGCTGATGGGGGACCAGCCCTGAAGGCCTAGCACTTAAAGTTCCTCATGCTCTGCTTCGGCAGCCTGGGTTTGGTTCCTTGGTGTGGAAGCACACTGCTTGTCTGTCAGTGGCCATGCTGTGGTAGCAGCTCACATTAAAAAAAAGAGGAAGATTGGCAAGAGATGTTAGCTCAGGGTGAATCTTCCCCAGCAAAAAAGAAAAGACGGATGAGTATTCTTACCCTAGTGAATGGGGGGACATTTTACTTAGGAATAGATGGGCAGTGTGTGATTATATTGTAAAATTTAGTTTTCTTTGAACTAATCTCAAAGTTTGATGCCACTTACAAAACTGAAAATAAGAAAAATTTTGTAGCCCTATTCTCTCTTTTCTGTCTTTTGTAAACGTGTTTTTTTTTTTTTAAAGATTTTACTTTTTCCTTTTTCTCCCCAAAGCCCCCCAGTACATAGTTGTATATTCTTCATTGTGGGTCCTTCTAGTTGTGGCATGTGGGACGCTGCCTCAGCGTGGTTTGATGAGCAGTGCCATGTCCGCGCCCAGGATTCGAACCAACGGAACACTGGGCCACTTGCAGCGGAGTGCGCAAACTTAACCACTTGGCCACGGGGCCAGCCCCTGTAAACGTGTTTTTAAAATCTTACCTCTTCAGGGTGTTGCCCATACAGCTGTATTTTTGGATGTTTTCCAGTTTCCCTCCTCATCAGGATCATTTACGATTATTAACATTTTAATTTCGATTTTCAGAGGGCTGCTTTTCAATCCCTTCTGATTGAGCTATTGCACCATATAAGAATCTTAGGTCTTTCTGTTTTCTGAAAGTTTTGAAATCTGGTTTCCTAAAACATAAACTAATTATAATTGTATTCCATAATCCTCATTTCCTAACTGTCCTTTTCCAAGATTATCCACTAGGATGGCAAGTTATCTTCAGGCAGTCCCATCATTCCAACTTCACCACCACTTTCTTATTGATCCAAAGTGACTGTACTGCGTCCTCTGGCATCTGAAGCATTAAATTGCCATCCAGCCAAGCAAGTGAAGAAGTTAACTTCTTTAGTTGAATAACACTCCAAGGAGAGTTGAGCACTTTTTACTTCCCTCCTTCCTGTCATTTGTATAACTAATCACTTTAACATTTTAGGATGTGAATGTGGAATAGTTATCCATTTCACTCATCTAAGCAAATAGTCTTATCTTCCTCACCAAAGATGCCACTTACAATCCAACCTCCTTTTACTGCCAACGTTCTACTACCTTCAAATTTTTATCTTAGCAGATAAGATAGATTTCATTATTCTAGGCTTCCTTTTAACAGACTTGTTTCTTCAATTAAAGTATACACTTGCACTGCTGCATTATAATATTGAATTCTCAATTTCCGTTGGCAAATACACATTTGCACAAGTAAATGGGCACGCACACACATATCCTTTTTATTATAATATTCTGGCCATTGATTCATAGTTATCTGAGGTCACAAGTATTTTCTATAATCAGTTATGTTATCCTATGAACACCTTTGGAAACTCCCTAGTGTTTTTCTTTGTATGTTATAACTAATACAATTTTTATAATTCTTGTTAATATTTTGATATTATTTTTTTCTCTCCCCATGGGTTTTACTTTAAAATCCTCTGAATTAGATCAGCAGTTCACCAGAGAAATAACATTCTCCCCTGTCCCTATAAAAATACAATCCATCCTTAGCCAATGCCCACCAATTTTGGTATCTTAAATCATGACCGCCACCATCTGTATAACCAGTTATTCAGAATTTTTTCCTTTCCTAAACCACACATTGAATTGGAGTAGGAGTTAAAAAAAAAAATCTGGGTCCCAGGAGCCCTTTAGTTTCCTGCCTAGGACATCATATCTTCTAGAAATGGTGTACATGTTTATCATGATGGCATCACTCATACCCACATGAACCAGCAAGCATGGGTAGTTGTCAGCAGGTGTGATAAGTCTTGGCAGTTTTCATGTCCCAGACATGTTCCTGAAAGACAGTGCACTTTCTATTTGGCCATGCCGAGTCTACATAAGATTCACTCCTCCTCTTTGGTGAATGACAGACTTTATCCAATTAGATGGCTCTTATTCTTTTTTGAAAATAGATTGTTACTTCCTCATGAGTCATTAATATCTAGTTTCTTGGATCTTTTGGAATTTCTGTGCTTCATATCTGTGAATTGATACCCATACTAGACATGTTAATTTATTGAGTTAATAATAATATATTTCAAAATATAATCCAAAGCTTAATAACACTATTCTTTAATAACAATACAGACATTAATGTTGATAGACACATCATTCACTTTTATTTGGGTTATTTAAATTATATCTGAATACTAATTAAATTCATATGAAAATAGAAAGAAAGACCATTTCTGTGGCTTTTTGAGGCCACAGTGCATTAAAGGGAGAAAACTGCAATACAGAACTTATCTTTGCATATTATTAAGCAACAATTATATCTTACTTTGTTCTGTGGCTGGCAGGCCATGTGCAATAGAGGCTAGCAGCCAGAGTCTCTGCAGGAGGATTTCAAATACTGCCAAATCAGAGAGAGACACCAGCCAAAGGGACCTGGCACTGCAATTGCTGGAATTTCTCCTGGAAATGTTCATGTTTTAGGCAAAAATAAACAAAATGCTGTTACCACAATACCTACCATATAAAACCAGGGATAAATCTTGGTTGGCTTAACATAAGTTACAGGATGATATGAAAATGGAAAGTCAATAACTGAAAAATATGCATCTAGGCAAAATAAACGAATACTTTAGAGTTAGCTATTTCTTATTCTGGAACTGTTAGAAATAACATGGACTAAGATGTGTTATCTGTTAGGGAATGTCATAGAATACAGTCATAATTTGGCTCTGCCATTCCTCTGATCAATTTAGCACAAAGCAGATAGTAAAATAAAAATTTAGTAGTGACAAAATTTTTATTCTGTAATTTAACCATCCTTGTTCAGTTAAAGGACACATTAATGTTAGGAAACTCTAGGACAGCTAAAGACTTCAAGAAGGACATTAAATGTATTAATTGGACCATATGAAATGGCCATTTTTATAAGTCAACAAAACGGTTGGTATCTATAATTTCATATGGTTCAACCTAAATAGTTTTATTACATTATTTACATCACAAATATTTATATAAATTTCTCCCTTTCCACCCGACTATGTATTCAGCTAGACTAGGGTTACTAATGTATGTATACCCGGGAAAATATCAAAATACCTGATACCCAGTAGGTGCCAAAAAAATGTTGAATTGAAGGTATTAGCTGGATGAGAACCAGAGACTGTTCTCCAGATAATCATCTTCAACATTTTGATTGAAAATGACTTAAATATGTGTATATTTATTTAGTTATAAATTATATTCTAATTTATTACATTATGTACATCACAAAACATACATAGAGAGGGAAAATTTTAAAAGATGCTTTCTTTCCTTGTCCAGGAAAAGGACATTGGCTTAGAAAAACTCCCAAATTTTAGCCTAAAATAAATTTTAATTTTGCAACAAGTGCTTAAAAAGAACCAGTGGCCTAATTTAAATCTGACATTTTAAAATTTTATTTTAAGGAAGCTGAATTTGGGCAAAGAAAAAGAACCAATGTTTACTAGTGCCTGGAATAAGAAAGGCAAACTTATTTAAGTGTTTAAATTTGCACATTACCAAAGAAATGTTATTTCTGCTAAACAGATTTCAAAGCAGAGTCTCAGAGAAGTTGGATCGAGTGTCAGCCTTAAAACCTGGTCTGATAATGAAGCCTAACACGTGCCTTCTCTTCACTTGAGGAGGATGATAGTATTTCTTCATAATAGTCTACCAATGAGGGTTAAAAATTAAACTTGTTTTGTATATTTAAGCATTTTGTATCTATCTGATCTTTATGAAGAAAAATGATTTTCCTTTCGTGGTGAACAAGCAAGACTTCTTAATAAAGGCAACCATTCAATATTTATTCACGTCTTGGTTTCTTTCTATAGGAACAGCAATAGCAACACAAGACAACTCTTGTTTATTGGACACTTGTATATGCCAGCTTCTGTGATAAATGTTTTACCTAAAATTGTCTCATTTAGCTCATAATTTCCTGTTTGAGGTATTATTTTTACCATTTTGCGGTTGTATATGCTTAGCCTTAGAGAGACTAAGTTGGTTAGGGTCATACAGTCGATAAGTGGCAGGGCTGGGATTTGAACCTTAGTTTCTTAGAATCCAAAGCTCTTATTCCATAATCACAATAAATACTGTTTTTCTTCTCATCAGAGCCAGATTTTGTGGTATGTACATGATGCTTTCTTTTTTCACCCTGCTCACAGAAGCACAGATAAACATATTTGAAAACCACTCAATCATATTCATTGAAAATTGGATAGAAAATAAAAGTATCAAACCTATAGCAGAATCCTTTCTCCTCTCAATGGCATAACCAGTATTTCTTCCATGGGCACTGATTAATGGCACACAAAGTTGCACGACTGTTGTACATGTCTATCGCACCCAGCTATAGTAACAAGATTCGTCAATGTCTCAATGCTATGGCAAGAGAAAGCATTCAGGAAGAATGATGCAATTATTTTTCTGTAGTTCCAAGCTTCTTGTTTTTGGATAGTTAGCAGCTGAGTGATCAGAGGGAGAGAACTCTTGTAACTGCTTATTATTTGGTCAAGGCTTGTAGATTCATTGCTCCTGGACACATGATTGGTAGAAGAATGGTAGACTTCCCATACTCTCTTTCACATAGGCCCACTGGCTATTTCCTTCACTGCTTTTTCATTTACTTGGTATACTCTTTCTTGACCAAACAGGGCAAATGGTTCAAGACTATTCCTATGAAGAGATACTGTCATTTAATTTCAAGTTCTCTCAGCATTGTGGAATATTGGGGTACAAGGAAAACATACTGGATTTGGAAGCAAAAGATTGAGATTCTCTTCTACCCTGTACTAACTGTAAATCTCTAAGGTCACTTCTATTTTCTAAACTTCCTTTGTTCTTTTTACTTTTTATTATGGTAAATTTTAAATATGTACAAAAGTAGCCAGAATGGGAATAGCAAACCCTTAGGTACTCTTTCTAGCTTCAAAAATTATCAGATCAGTATGCCCTCTTGTTTCATCTCTGTCCCCTTCTACTTTCCCCTCCCGTGTTATATCATGGTAAATTCCAGATACCATATCATTTTGTTCATAAATATTACATTATGTACCACTAAAAATTAAGGACTCTAACAAAACGCATATAACCTAAATAAGAGTATAGTAACTAAAATTAACTAATAAGTCTTTAGTATCATCAAATATACAAATGTTCTAATTTCCAATTGCCTCAGAGATTTCATATTGTTTTTCTTGAGAGTTGTATTTTTAGAATTGGGATCCAAGTCAGATCCACTCATTATGATAGGCTGATGTTATTACACTGTCTGGATTTTGCTGATTGCATCCCCATGGTAATCTTTAACATGTACATCTGTCCTCTATATTTTCTGTAAATTGGTAGCTGGTTCTAAACACTTAATCACATTCAGGTTGAATCATTTGTTTGTTGGTTTTTGGACAAAACTACTTCATAGATGACATCGTGTTCTTCCATCAGAAGGCACTTCATGTCTGGTCTCCTCTTTTGATGTTAGGAACCAATGAAGATCAATGCCTAGATCCATTAATTCAAAAAGGCTGAAAAAAGATTCTATTTCTCTCATTTCTTCTTCATTTATTTGCTGAGATACTTCTGAAAGAAAAGCCTTCCCTATTTTTTGTTTTTTTGAGGAAGATTGGCCCTGAATTAACATCTGTTGCCGATCTTCCTCTTTTTGCTTGCAGAAAGATTTTGTTGCTGAGCTAACATCTGTGCCACTCTTCATTTATTTTATGTGGGATGCAACCTCAGCATGGCTTGACAAGCGGTGCCAGGTCGGTGCCCAGGATCCGAACCTGCAGACCCTGGGCCGTGGAAGCAGAGTGCACAAATTTAACTACTCCGCCTCTGGGCTGGCCCAAAACCTTCCCTATTTACTATTTGGTTTCCTAGTCATACACTCTCATGTTAGCAAGGAAAAATCAACGCGTATTTATTTGTCTTTATTTATGAGTTTCCAAAATAATAAATTGGCTCATTATCATCTATCAACACTGATCAGTTTATTTTTTGTATTATTACAAACTATAATTAAATATATTTATTATGTTTCAGTTCATTTCAGTTATGATTCTTCTTAATTTTCAAGTTATTCTATTTTGGCCCTTGTGAATCTCTGCAAGAAAGCATCTAAGTAATTTTGACTCAGACGTATTTCTCACCAATAGCATCCTTTATTGAGAATTAATAACCTTTTCTAGGTTATCATGTATATTATTTTTCCCCAGCTCTAGAATCAGCTTTATTTATCCAAGGATCTTTTAGTGGGAAATGGTATGGTATATCAGTACTATAATTTGGACACTGTGGGTGCTCATTGTTATTGAGTTGGACATTGTTTATAGGCCTTTACAGTAGACAAAGCTGGGAAATATCTATTTTATTTTTAATTATCAGACAAAACACATCATGAAGTTATTTTGATAATTCAAATTTAGAACCACAAGATTTTTATTTGTCTTCTTTTATTTTATATCAAAATTTCCTTTCCCAATAGTGAGAATCCAGTTTCTCAATGATACCAGAAATAATAGAATTAGAATATCATATGGTAAGTCTTTTGGTTTATCCTACATACACACATTTTATCTCAGAATACCAATACTAACACTAACACATGAAATGGTAATAAACATGAGGAATAATATTGTATATATAAAAGTACTCTATAAATCCAAAGCTTTGTACAAAGTTAAGTTGTTCTTATGTATAATCCTGAACATACTTTGAAAGTATTTCCATAGGTCTCCAAGGGAAAAAATTGTTAGGTATATGATACAGACTGATACAGAACTTATATTAGCAGGTAAACTTTTCATTGTAAAGTCCGCAACATTGTAAAACTGAACATTTTAAATTAAAGTAGAAAATAGCAAAGCCAGCACTAACGGTCTAGTGGTTAAGATTTAGCGCTCTCGTGGCTGCGGCCCTGGGTTCGTTTCCCAGCCAGGGAACCACAACCACTGGTCTGTCAGTTGTCATACTGTGGTGGCCATGTGTTGCTGGGATGCTGAAAGCTATGCCACCAGTGTTTCAAAGACCAGCAGGATCACTAATGGTGGACAGGTTTCAGCAGAACTTCCAGACTAAGACAGAGTAGGAAGAAAGACCTGGCCACCCACTTCTGAAAAAAATTGGCCTTGAAAACCCTGTGAACAGCAGCAGAGCATTGTCTAATACAGCACTGGAAGGTGAGAGGATGGCACAAAACGACCAGGCAGGGTTCTGCTCTGCTGTCCACAAGGTGGCCAGGAGTCAGAATTAACTCCATGGGATTAACAAGAAAATAAGACTGTCACCATCATCCCACCTCCAAAACCCTTTCTTGTGATATTCCTATGAGTGTCATAACATTTCCAAAGATACAAGACCATTTTAAAGGAAGAAACCACTTTATTTTTCTTTCCTAAGACCTAGAATTTAAATTTACAATACGATCTATTGTGTTCCTTATATAGAGTTACTGATGATCTAAAGTCTTTGTGGGGAAAATGAACTTGATATATAATTATGAATACAATTCATGAGAGACAAGTATTTGTTTCCAGATATAATACTTTAGAACACCATTTTCTTTCTATGTCTTCACTCTTGAAAGACACTGTCTATTAATAATTACTAATCAATTAGGTTTTGTGTTAATATACAAAGAGAAAGAAACAGAAGTACCAGAACTCTATTGAAAATGTATGGGTTGTATTTCTACTGCATGGTAATTGATAGTTTCCTGACTTATTAATAGGATATTGCTGGGGTTTTCTACTGTGTAAAGTAATGTAGAATATTGACAATGTAGAATACATTAAAATAATAGAGCAAATAAAATCAACTGAAAAATAGTCCTATGTTACTGGATGCAGGAATTTTGTTAATTAAACTTTTATGAATTTTTAAGAAGGTTCTGCATAGTACCTTTCAAACTTTTAATTAGTGTATTTGCTTTCATAAACTGAAGCCATCAAACGTTATTAGAAATTATGTGAATTGAGTTATAGAATGAAGGATAATAAATGACTTTTGCTAAATAAAAATAGAAGAAAATATCCAATTGACATTGGCAGAGAAGATATGTGATATTTTCTCTTCTCTATATAGATTATTCCTTCTTCTATAAGCATATGATCATGATGATATAAAATTTATGTTGGTAAAGTGATTAATTTATCTTCCTTCATTGTGTATATTTAGAATTATTTTCAGAACTTGAAATTTAGGTAAAAGTGTTCATATAATCTAATTAGCCTATACAAATGTTTAACCATAATCTCACCCCCAAAGTATACTTCAATTTGTATCAAAGTAAATTTCTTTTGAAAAGTGAATAGCTGCCTGAGTTATGTTTTGTATATAATTGGTGGTCCCATCTCAAATTTGCTTAAGAAAACAAAGATACTGCAGTGGAGGAGGTTGTACAGTGCATTCGGATTCTGGTCTGGGTTCTACTTCAGGTTCTCTGGTCCACTGAGCTCTCTGACCTGGGGTCTTTCCATTAGCTACTGAACACTTAGTGAGCACTTACCAGACCCGTGATACCCAACCATGATATAAAGGTAACCAAAGGAGCCATCGTCCTTCTCTTCATAGCACTTAAGGTATCTTGAAGGAATCAAACAAATTTCTGATTAGTCTCCATACAGTGTGTGAAAAGGAAGGACAAGGTGCCAGAGGAGCACGTAGCAGAGGCTGCTGGTCCACACCCTGAGTGGTCAGGGAGGTGAGGGCTATGGTAACTAGGAACTGGATTGTGGGGAGGAAGGATGAATGATCCTTGTAGTGGGAACAGCATGGGCAAAGGCTCAGAGGTAAGAAAATGTGGGTCCTGTGAGGAAGTGAAGCGTCATTCACTGTGGTTGATTCATAGAAATCAAGGGGATACAGATAGGGGGATACTAAAAGGATCAGATGAAGAGACTAGACTGTGAAGGGCCTCTAAGCTGTTTGGGGGAATGTAGCCTTGATCCTGTCAGCAATGAGACACTTCTGAAGAGTTTTAAAATTCACCCAGGCTTAAGCGTGGAGAACAGATTTCAACAAACTGAGACCAGAAGCAAGGGACAAGACAGGAAAATCTGTCATTTAAACTCACTGTCCGTCATGACAGGGCTAGTGTAAATCCTCTTTAAAAGCACTTCTAACACTCTATGTATCCAGAGTCTCTTCTACCTTGTCTAGACTCCAGAGAGTTTTCAGGGATGTTTTTCCCATGGAAACATCACGAGAGGAAACTAGTTCTATATTCCAGATAAACCAGTGTGTTGTCTGCCCTAGCTTGTCAGATCTCTCAGAAATCACACTACACACTAAGAAAAACCTAATGTGGAAGTGTTATCTATTGAGTGGGGATAATAGGTTTGCAGTCATTTGGAGCACAGCAGTATCAGATACAGCACTATAATAACATTAATAAAATACGACAAAATAGTAACGAAACATTGTGAGATATTTTATTCTTTTATAGGTTTACCTAGCCTATTGGCAAAACTGATTTTTATAGCGCATTTCATCCTAGGAAAGCAATTTATGAAACATTACTATAATGGAAATTGTATTTTTTTCAATTAGTTGTTGAGCACGAAGACTTTAACACCTGGGGGAAAGTGTTTGTAAGGAATGCTTTCTGTGAAGAGAGGGCATGTGCACACTTCAGGTGAAAGGTTTTATACGAGGGGACTTTTATAGGAGATGTAAAGCTCCCTCCCTCCAGATTTCCTGTTCCTTAATAACATCTGAGGGCAACGTGTTGCCATGTCTTGTTAGTGTTGCTGCCGCACAGTTCAGACAAGACTAGGGGAAGAGGTGAGTTTCCCTAAGGGAGTAGTTAGAAAATTAATTAAATGGAGGGAGGCACTGGGATATTTAGAAAACAAATTAGAGTCAAGACCCAACACAGGCAAGAAGAAAAACAAGCAATGAGGACCTTGGGAGAACAGTTTGCTGTGCTGCCTTCCCGCCACTGTCCTAAAAAAAAACCTAGATGATAATTTTTCTTAGGAAAATGTTTCCTCTTCCCACAATAATGTCCACTCATAAATGGCTACATTTATAAGATTTAAGCATTTTACTCTAATATTGCTTAGAAGACATGTTCTCTGCTAAGCAAAGGCATCATGCCAATTGTGAATCTCGCAGGCTGCTCTACTCAACCTCATTTGGAAGGATGCTACGGACTTAACAGAGGACAGGTTTCTGAGGGCTTGGTATGAAGACAAATATTCAGCCCTCTCTGAAAACAATTTCTTCAGACGGCCAACATTCGACTTTAAAAAGTTGTCTTTTATTTTCAGTCTTGAGCTAACTGAAAATACCAAAGTACTAGAATTTGCTAGGCAAGTAGGCTTAATTAGTATATTAGTTTTAAAAAGTTAGCCTGTCTGCAGTCACTATTCATGAGTTTACCTAGTTTTCATGAAGTTTGGTCAACAAATTAACATCAATTTGTTGCTATTGCACTTACTAAGAATTTAATTCTCATAATCCTTGAATCAGATGGATGTTCTTGAAGGCAAAGACATGTTTAGTGTCTATACATACTAAATAGTATATATTTAAATATATACTAAATATGCAAACATAGGTATACTAAATAAAACAAATATATATATACATACATTTGATTTTAAGGAATGACCTCCTGAATCTTGTAATTAATTACTTGCTAAGAATTCCAGTGGCTGAGGTTCAAGTTCCGAAATATGTTGCTTTCAAATAGCTGATGGAATATTACAGACTTGGCAGGGAAGGAGAAAAGAAAACATGTGCCCAGTTATTAACGTCATGTTTTGGGTTATCGTGCTTTTGCCGCCATTGAATCAACATACGTTAAAGCCCTTTGTTACGTTATCTATCAAAGGAAATATATTTTTAAACAGAGGGACCAAGGCTTATGCCACCATTTTCTGATTAAATCAATAAATATATAGCATCTCACCTGTGTTGTGGGGGAAATTAAAAAATTCATTTCTTCCTGGAACATACAATATAGTAAGTATAGACAGTCATGAGTATGTTAAATTATTAAAGCGCAAACATTAAATAAAAATCAGACAGCTCTTTTCCTATATCACATAGTGATAATAATAATAGCTAAATTTTCTTGAGTTAGTCCAGTGAAGAAGACTGCAAGCATTATTGCATTGAATTTTTCAAACTGGGACTAAATTTAACTAATTTTCCCAATATCCAGCTGAGGAAAACACAGCTGTCATTCCTGTTTCATAGGTTAGTATACTTCGGTTCAGAAGGATAAGCAACTCGTCTAAGGTCACATAGCCCAAGATTAAAGCAATGAAGCCTGCCTTCCCTCCTGTCTCCGAATTGCAATTCCTAAGGACTCTCTTTTCTACGTCCAGGCATGAGTTTTAGAGATTCTGCTTTAACAAAATCGAGATTCTCCCAGGTGCAGTTTGAAAAGTCTACCACAGTGGTCTGCAGATAGAAAAGAACATTTTCATGCATTTCTTTTTGAAATGCATATCCTCTAAAAGTTTTGTCTTTTACTCACTCCACTCTATATATTTAGTAGAATTTTCTGTTTATAATTGGCATGTGAATTATACATGCCAGCTTCATTCCTGGCATTAAGAGGTAAACACATTGTGTGAATATGAAAAAGTAATTAAACCTCAGTAGTTTGAAAAAAGGAAATCATATAAGTTATGTAAAGTATTTTAATATATTACAGTGTATTCCAGTAACTATCTTGTTTTAACTAAGTCAGAGCATGTGATGTGGGGATTATTGTTCATTTGATGTATTATCCTCTTTAAAATATAGTTTATGTAGTTCAAGGCATATGAGGATTATTAAGTGCACATTGTTTATAGTTAAATGACTTGCTGATCTTCATGTATTGCTCCCTGTTGGAAAATACTCCAATGGTGAAAACAAAATCTCTGCTGTTTGTTTAATTGTGCCCTAGGGTAGAGATGAGAATGTGTCTAGGAGTGAGAGAACACCAGCTTTAATAAGCATACAATGCAATTTAACAGTTCATAAAACAGTAAAATTTAATCCTGGACCGAGAGATTTATTAAATTTCGCTCAGCAAAATGGAGTGTGGGATATAGAAGCAAGTGAGAATTAGGTGAAATGATTTCAGGGATAATAGATTTTATTACCTGATAAAGTGGGGGAATCATTTTTTTTTTCCAAGCTATTTCTCAATTCATTCTTTGGAAATAATTGTCTTACATAAGAAAGCTTTTTGCAAATGAAATAAATAAGTTGAGAACAACTAAAAGCTTTTGTTTAACTTTGTTTAATTTCAAAAGACTAAAACTATCCCACTGAAATCTCCCACTGAGATTGTGGCTGAAATATTTTAAACTGTAAGTTAAAGTATTTTGTATTCAAGGAGAATTGACTAATTTTCTTTTTTTAATTCATTTACAGTGCCCCCAAACTAAATGATGCTTGACAACATTGCTGTTTCAGATAGTTTCATTTTTGCATATCAAGTAGCACATTAAAATTTCTTAGGCATATTCGTTGCATCTATAATGATCAATTCCGTTGAAGCTTTGTCATAAATGAGCAATATTTTATTTTTTTAACTTATTTTTTTCCTTACCTTTCATATTATTTAAAGTACTAAACAGCCTGAACATGCTATTGAAGAGTATAATAAGTTACAGCTGTAAGATTTCCTCAACAGTAAGACCTAAAATTTCTAACTTTTTTCTCTGTTGGGGTTGAAAAAAATTTTTATCGTTTATAAAAACGAGGCTTCCTCAAAGCTGGTCATCTCTTGGTCTGCACGATGAAAGCAACATCAGCTAATGGATAGAGATTGAACTGGGTTTTTACACACACGCTATCATTTGAGCCTCATTAAACCCTGGAGCATTAGGTAAGGCAGGTGTTATTGCCCCTATTTCGTAGCTGAGAAAAGTGAGGTTTGGAGAGCTTACCATTTACCGGAGGATATGTGGCTACTAAGTGCAGGACAGATTGAGTCCTGGCCATTTGAGTTCAAGCTATGAAAACACTATTAAGACCCTTTGCTGCATATTAAATAGCAACATGTAATATCATTAGTTTTTGAGGATTTAAAGAATTTGATGTCATAATTTTATTAGTAATTATTAAAAATCTGCTGGCAATTCCAATACTAGTTCCTTTAATTAGATGAAGTTTGTCTTTTAGAAATCACTAGCTAGGTAACTGCAGCACTTTATTCTTAAACAAAAATATGTTTTAAATTGTTTAACGTCCTTGAGTGACGATATACCAGTGAAAGTTTTTATAAGCTACCTAAATATGAATTTAACAATATCTAAATGAGTGAGATGTTAGAATAAAAAACATGTGTAACAAGGTTAACACAAACTATGCCTCTTTTGTGTGTATCATTTGGTTTTGAGATTTTTGCTTTGCGAGTGTAATTTTTGAGCAAGTTCACACTGTCATACAAAATTAATTTTTCCTCTCTTGTGTTTGACAGCCGTGTGTTTTACATCTTCTGTGCAGGATCTGTCTCACATGAGATACGGAATACGTGTTAAACAAGAATGAGAATCAAGTGTCAGCTGAGACGTGAAGTCTCGGTGATATTTTAGCAGTGAATCTGCTGCTTAAATGCCCCCAAGAACTCATATTTTGAGAGTCCTCTTTTTGCTCCCTTTAGAGGGATCACAGCAGTCAGCCAGGAGAGGAGTGCTCTCACCCTTTAGGCTTTTCAACCACACTGTACACAGAAATCTCCTCTAGGGCCAGCATCGTTTTATTCCATGGCTGCCAAGAGAAATAGTGCCAATTGTTGAGCTGCGTTTTTGGTTATGTCTGGTGCTAATCACTCACAAAGGAAAGCAGGAGCACTTACATCTATGTGACTCTGATGATTTCATTGGCCATTCTTTTTGTTGTTGTTCAAACAGCTATTTAGGTTTAAACAGGTTCCCTTGAGGCAAATATAACTGACCCATTAGGAAATGGGTGAGGAAACAAAATTGTATGATCGTGGCCCCTTTATTTTTCCAGAGTTCATGGTAGCACAGATGGTCTATCCCTGTTGGCTCTGCTCACCATTTCCCCACCATTCTGCAGTATTCCTTTCCTGACTATAAAATCAGCAAAACTCCATAATGTAGCAGTAAACTTCCGTCTTATAAAATCTTTCACTAGAATGTGACCTTAAGAGCTTTTGGCTTTCCTCAAACTGAGTAAAAACTTTTCAGGCCAGGATCTTTCAGGGTTATATTTTTAACAAAACCAGATGCAAAGGTTTTACCTAATCACATCTTACCAAATATCCCATTTCTTTTTTAATGAGGCACCGCCTAATCTTCCTCAGAATGAGAGGGGATGACTTAGGTTCACATTTGCCTCTGAATCTGGCTATTCAGGGTGACAAGACCAGCATTTTCCTGGTCTAGTTTGATAAATGACTCAGTCTAAAATAAGTGTCATTAGGTACGTGCCTTGACAGGATTTGAAATTTGTTCGAATTCAAGATGCTAATTACAGCTTTCTTGTTCAGTTAATATTCAGCTAAAAAGTAGATATGTCATATGGGTCAGTTTCAGACACCCACAAAGTTGATCTAGAAACAAACTAAAGTCACCATCAAAGTGTAAATTTTCAGTAACATTCTGCTTTGTTAATTTGTGTAATGGTTTGGCTGAGAAATTTCCTTATGACTGAATCGTCAGACATGAAGAGCTTGCTTTTAACTGTGTGTCTCCTGGAGTTAGACTGGGCAGCCTCAGCAGCAGGTACAGATCTCAGAGCTGTCTACCAGAGGCTGCAGTGCCAGGGCAAATCAAGCTTGGGTTCCTTGGAGACGCTCATGTACAAATGAAATTATGTTTCAAAGAACATCAAGGCCATCCTCCAGAGGAACAAGTAATGACAAAGGGACAATGTATAGATCGAGGGTCTTGGCAGAAAATCAAAGGGGCTGTTCCAACTGCTTTGATTTGGTGACAATGTGGTAAGAACATTAGAGTCACAGGATTTGTTTTTAACAACTGAGTGATTCCCGCGGCATCAAAGCCCTGGGCCGGTGTAATCGTCCTAATTCACTCAATCCTGAAAATGACTGAATCGGAGGTTTGTTCAAATGGAATACTGGCCTTATTTAGTCACTGTCTGTTATTTGGTCACTGTCAGTTATCTGACTAAACAACTCAAATTAACTGGCTATTTGGATATATTATGAATGTTTATGTAGCCCCGAAGATAAATATTCCTTTTCTGTTTTTTCTTACTATGAGGAAGTTTCTATCTTATAACCGTGTTCAATTTATTCAAGCAGTCAAAATCATCTGTATTTTCTACGCAAATCAGTCTCCTTTTTATGAAACCATATTTCTCTGCTTCCGTTAACTCTAAAGTAACCAGGGGGAAGATTTTTCCCTTGTTCACTCAAGGTTTAAGAAATTTGGCCAGAAGAAATAACTTAAGTCCTTTATAGAAAATAACATATTCTTGCTTAATTCATTTAGACCTGATTGAAACTGAAAGATAAAGGTTGTTTCCAGGGCTGGTTTCCTGGGCGTATGAATTGTACGGTCACAGAGGACCCCACGCTTAGAAGGGACCCCTGCTTGTTTTAACACTGTGCTGTTGCCATCTTGCAATTCTTAATATTTGAATAGGGGCCACACATTTTTATTTTTCACTGGGCCCCGCAAATTATATAACCAGTCCTAATTGCTGCTAGTACTTCGATAGAATCGTCCTTTGCACAATTAACGAAGTCTAAGAGCAGAAACAACTTATGAATTTTTGTCTGATTTAACAAAAGGAGAAATAGATATCTGCCTTTAAGGAAGGTCAACCCAAATTCAGCAAATTACAAAAAGTTTTAATTCCTGTGCCTTGGCTTCTCTGACACCACTGTCTCCTGGCTCTCTTGTTCACGGTCTGCCTCTCGTGCTCCTCTTCCTTTACCATATGCGTCAGTGAACATCAGAGATCTCTTCTCTCATTCTCCCTTTACTCCTGGGTATCACTTGCTCCTGTGCTTCGCTCCCTCTCCATAAGCTGATCATTTCCAAATTTGTATCCCTGGCCCATAGCTGTCTCCTGAGACGTGAACTCATATATCCAGCCCATCTACTGACACTTCCACTTGCAAATTTCAGAGACAACTCAAACTTAGCGTCTTCCAACCTGAAACCTCTTGTCTAGTGATGGAGATACAGCAGTAAGTTAAGTTTCTGCACCCATGGAGATGATATTCTAAAGGTCAGGGGAAGATAATCACACCATGTGTGGGCATGTATGTGTGTAGTCAAATAGTGATCAGTGCTGTGAAGAAAAGTGAAGTCAGGTGAGAGAATAAAGAGTGATTGTGAGGGCATATTTTTCAAAGCATTTATCTATATTATTTTATCTCAGTGAGTATCATGCCTGTCTTCCCATTAACCCAAATAGTAATAAACCCGAGAGTTCCTGCAGCCTCCTTTCTGTTTGTCGTCACTCCTTCTATCTCCCCAATAATCAATCAATGATGAAGCCTACTTTTAAATATTTCCTGAACTCATCCATTTTTCTCCCTGTTCTTAAAATGTTTATCTAAACTACTGTTATCACTCATTGGGATTATTTTAACAAGTCTTCTGAAGGTTTCCTTGTCTCTAGTTTTGCACCAAAGTGCAAATCATTCTCCACACTCATGGGGAATAGTCCTTCCTGCACATAGATCTGATCATGTCTCTCCCTGGAAAACACTTTAATGGCTTCCCCTTACCCTGCAGGTAAAAGCCACACTCATGGGCATGGCTGGAGAACTCCTGAATTTTCTGATTTTTGCCAGTTCCTCCAGCTCATCCACTATCACGGCAAACCCCAACCCTCCACAGGTGGTTCAGCCACGGGGAACTTTATTCAGCTCCTCAAAACCATTGCTTTCTCTCTCATTTCTGAGCTGTGACACATCCTTCTCCCTCTTCACCTGACTAGCTCCTACACTTTCTTCTGAAAGCCTTCTCTGAGTAACCCAAATTAAATTAAGATTCCTGGTATGTAACCACTATGGCACCATGTGCACCCCATTTCAATTTTAGCGCGTGACACACTTTAGTTTTACTGCATCTTCAATTGCCTACATTTTACTTGGTATAAAGTCCATAAAGAAGGCACTACATCTATGTTGCTTCTGTTTATGGCTCCAGCGTTAGCACAGAGTCTGGCACAGGCCAGCTGATTACAGAATGCATGTGGGCTATTTCTGTTTGTGTCTCTCTGATTTCCTTCTGAAGGTAAATAATATTATAGATGTTAATGTTATATTATGTAAATACAAATGCTGCCAGCAATTGGGCACATCATGTTGGGTCTTTACTAGTTGGCATTTTTTTTTAGGAAGAATAGTGGAATGATTCAATTATTTCAGATTGCATTCAGTTTTAGAGAGTACATTTACTTCCTGTTTGCAAAAGCTACCTGGGTTGTCTGGAAGTTAATTTGCCTAACTCAGAGGTGGAGACCTGGTATATTACCTAGAGAAGGCACATGAAAACAGAGGAAAGATATTTTTTCCTTCAGAAAGCGTTTTCCTATGAAGTCAATCCTGCTCTCTCCTTCTCTATGAAACAGAAATTAATCATGTAACCTGTTCTTGAAAGTCTGTAAAATTGGCAGGCACTACCTTTAAATGAAATTAATCTGGGTGCGTATGATTAAGATGACTCTTTAGTTGGAAATTAGGAACATGTCAAATTTGGATTTTCCCATACATCTACTAAAACCTAGTTTCTCAAAAAAGAAAATGCCATGAGTCATTTTTATGGAATCCTTTTTCTTTCTGCATCACAAAGATTAGTTGTATATGAGTTCAATCCCATTAAAATTTAAATTAAGGAATTAAAACAATGATATTTTAAGCTACCTTTATTTTGCAAGATGTAGTAGTTAGAATAAGGAGCCAAATATCAATTTAAAACATTTTTAATATGAAGAGATTATTTGTTTATTTTACGAAAATGATAAACAAAGACTGGCATCATTGGAAAAACATTTACCTGATAAACTTTATGTATTTATTCCACTTATGCTTATAATAACTGCTCAAAGATTTGGAGAGTTACTTTTAGAGCAACCTGAGCAAATCAATCTTAATATTTAATGGACATTTTTAAAAAGTGAAACAGCAATATCATTAACTATATATTTCTAATAATTACTCTTGAATATTTTTCTAAATCTTTTGGTTAAATATATGCTATCATTGAGGCTATCTAAATGATATCCTAAACAGTTCCCGAAATATTTTAAACCTCCCTCCAAGTCATGTTTGAGATAAATGAACACATTTTGGATTTTTACTGCATTCAATTGGGAGAATAAGATCTCCTATGTCTACCTCAAATTATTTTTTTATAATAAAGTCGAGTGTAAATAAATACATAAAATAACTATGTTTGTTTAAAAACATCATCATGATATGTAATTGTCAAACTGTGTTTTAGGTAAATACAACATGCATTTATGATCAAATGACTTCTGGGAGTGTCATTCTCTAGAGCAGAGCTGCCTGCTAACGACTCTGCTCAAGACAGAGAGAAAGCATATTAGTGGTCTTCCGAATGAGCCTCATTCTTAGCGAGTGCTGCTGCAATTTTATTTAATAGCTTGGGGCTTCATTTGCAGGAAGCAGACACCATGTTAATTAACAGAATAATGCTTGTAGAAAAGCTTTGAGATACTACTTGATTAATCACTTATGCTTTTTGATGTCCAAATTTAGAAAATAATTCTTTATGCCCCCTGATGCAGTAGATGGCTTGGCTGATCATTTGTAGTCATCCAAAAGGGACTGTCTTTAGACTGATGTGGCATCTAGGCAGCTCTTTGAATCTCCCCTGGCAGTTCGGGGCCTGACTCTTACTTTTGGTTGAGTTTACCTAAGAGAAGATAGAAAATTTTTAGTTTAACTTTAGGGAATTAGAAATGGCTCAGGTAAACAGTGCATATTATCTAGAATTCAGAAGAAACAATTGTTACTTTTAATTAGAAATTTTAATTTGCTTTTGATCTATTAATTCTACTGTTTATAGACACAACACATAATTCTTAAATATCAAGCATGAATAAAATTACGCTTTATTTATTTTTATTTTATGCCAAACAATAATAACTTTAGCATTTTTCTGCTTAAGGGAGTATTGTTCTTACGCAATACAGAAACATGGAAAAAGATGAACTTTTCCATAACCCCATTACAATTGTAAACGTTTTGGATCTATTATAATTTCTCTCTCTCTGTATGCATTTATAAAGATGGATAGATATAGATATATTTAAATTAATACAAGGGTCATAAGCTACATTCTGTTTTATATCTAAACAATGTACATCTCTTTTTTTTTTTAAAGATTGGCACCTGAGCTAACATCTGTTGCCAATCTTCCTTTTCTTCTTCTTCTCCTTCTCCTTCCCCAAAGCCCCCAGTACATAGTTGTATATTCTAGTTGTGGGTCCTTCTGGTTGTGCTATGTGGGACGCTGCCTCAGCATGGCCTGATGAGCGGTGCCATATCAGCACCCAGGATCCGAGCCGGCAAAACCCTGGACTGCTGAAGCGGAATGCGGGAAGTTAACCACTCAGCCGCGAGGCCGGCCCCAATGATGTACATCTTAAGCATACTCATAATTGAAATTTATTCAGTTGTTAAAAGTAATGAGGTAGGTCTATTAATACTAACTTGGAAGGATATATTCTTAGTTTATTTTTTTAAAGCAAATTATATTATATCCCACTTTTTGATTAAAACAAATAAATTTCTGTCAGTGATAGTCCTTGTGAATCAACTAATTTCAAAGAATAATGAAGTAAAAGTAAACTTTATTCTTCTGCTTTGCATTACGGAAACGTGTAACACCTTTGTGCTGGTCTCCTTGGGAACAAAAGGAGGTACAAATACCTAAGTAGAAATGTATAAATGTATTGAATTTTGTTCCGCACTTAGCATTGAATGGTACTTATGTTTGCAGTAATTTTTCCTGCAAAATGCAATTGAATGTGGATATTCATTGGGTAGCCTATATTTAAGAGGCGAGAAAGGAACAAAAAGACACTGAGGGCATACAATTATGGAAGAGAGGAATGGAGGGGTTCAGGATCAGGAATGCAAAAGAGCAGAAGAAATAGCGTCTGATGCCATGAACTCTGGAAACACAGGAGTCTACTCAATAGTTAACAACCTTGCACTGAGGTCCCTTCGTCATAGTCAGGTGGCCTCAGCAAGAATTGAGCCAAGGCATGCTTTATAAGACTCCCTTCCATGAGATCCCAAATCTAGCTTATGAGCTAAGCTCCAGGATAAAGTTGAACAAATTCTGAACACCTGTTAATCTGAATCTCTTTTTTCTTACAAATTTATCAAATTTCTGTGTTCTGGCTATCAAGAAAAGAATATTTTAAGCTATATTCTATCTTTACCATCTCATGATTTCTTGGACTTCTCTTTGTTTCTTCCGGCGATCATTCTTATTATGCCTTTTAAGACATTTCTAATATCCTCTTGCTGCTAATTTTTCTGTGGAATTGATATTCCTTCTGGCTTTCCTCCGAGTCCCTGCCATACATTAGCTTCCCTTCTTCGTTTGACTGCAGCTGTTCAATTGTCAAATCCAGCAGGTGAAGATTATCAAACTATTTTTTCTCCTGAGTAAAATGGCAGCACCCTCACCTCCTGCTTTTTGTCTACTTTGAATTTGTTTCCTGAATGGCATAGGATTCAGTGCAAAAATGACAAAAAAACTGTTGTTGTAATGAAAGTCTTTTATGTCCTGGTTTCTGATTTATAATTTGTTTCATCAAGTTTCAAACTCAAAACTATGAATATCAAGAGTTAACTGATATAGCTTAATCAGTCATTTCCAATTTTGATGTCAGTCTGTTAACCTTCTGACTAAAAGGGTATCATAGAGTATTAGTTTGCGTTTGGTTTTGGAGTCCTCTATGATTTCACAGCAGTGCGCCATTAAAGGTTTTTGCTTCAGTTCACATTCTTTTTTTTTAAGATTGGCACCTGAGCTAACAACTGTTGCCAATCTTTTTGTTTTGTTTTGTTTTTCTTCCCAACTGCACCCAGGACATAGTTGTATATTTTAGTTGAGGGTCCTTCTAGTTGTGGCATGTGGGATGCCACCTCAGCGTGGCCTGATGGGCGATGCCATGTCCATGCCCAGCATCCAAACCAGTGAAACCCCGGGCTGCCAAAGTGGAGCACGAACTCAACCACTCAGCCACGGGCCGGCCCCCAGTTCACATTCTGATTGTCTCTGAACCTGTATAATTCACAGTAGGAAGGGTAGTGTTGATTCAGACAACATTTGATCCATGTGTTTTCACAGGCATAGTGTGTACTCGTGTGTCATCTCAGAGTTGCCTCATTTTGTGCTTTTATAAGTGTAACCAATTCACAATATCTAGTAGTTATCTAAAATTTTCCTACTGTATTGAATGTTTTTCTACAAAGAATTAATGGTATTAATAATTAGAAGGCAGTAGTCATACATTTAGTAAATTTATTTAATATCCTTTCTAGTACTTTCATGTGTATAATCATATATGGCCTGTTTCACATACATCTTCTTATTTTTAATGTATATCTCAACTCTATGAGGAGACAGAAGTAATAATCTCATTTTGCCTTGAGGAAACTGAAGCCTAAGACTGTATCATTCAGGATTCTTTCCATTCCAGTTGTCTAAAATTCCATTAAAATTAGTTAATAGTTCAAAGAAATCACATTGGTCCACTAGCTTATAAAGTACAGGACAATCTGTTTTCAAATACAGTTGGATCCAGGTGCACAAAGAAAGCCAGAAACAGATTCCTCTCCATTTTTCACCTCCTCTTTCATCTGTATTGGCTTCATTCTCAGACAGAGGTGCAGAGGCGGCGTCAAGGCTTATATCTACTGGTACAGAACTCCAGGAGAAAGAATGTGTCTCTTTCAGAATGGCTCCCTCAAAAGCCCTGGGTTTAAGTGATGAGCCAAGCGTGTGTCAGTTGGCCGTGCCTGACGCAGTGTTTCCAGGTCTGGAACACTTGGAGCTAGGAGATTGGCTCAGAGAGTGGACTCATGGGGAAGAGAGTTGTGCTGCAGAAGGAGAGGTGCTGATGGGGCAAAACAATAGATCCCATCCAAGATGTTACATGACTTAGTCAGAATCACACTCCTGGTCTTCTGAGTTCCATGTTCTACTTTTAGTCTTCCATTTAGATCAATTCTAAGATGAAATGATACATAAAGATTCCACTTAAGGGAAAACTTTTAATATTTATCCTGTAAAAGGACAAGCATATCCTAACTTTCTGAATGGAAATGTTAAAAATCTCAGAATATGAATAAAGTAAACTCTTAAAAAATACTAGTGTGAATTCTGGGTTGACCAGTCCCTTGACCCCTCCATTCTTTCCAACTTTGTTTTCGTAGCTTTTTTCCATTCCTTTTTTTTTTTTTTTTTTTGAAGCCATGGATGTTAATAGGGAAATCTTTCAAACATGACTACTTTGTAACATATCAATAGACAGGCACTACTCCAGACAAAACTAGATACCCCTACATTACCCTGCATATGGCACTATATTAAGAATATCGGTTTTCTTGTTTGTCCCACCCACCTACTGTGAATACCCCAAAGATCTAAATAGTCTTTGATTTCCTAGTTTTGTTGCTCAAGCTCATAATTGTATTTGATATCAATAACACAATAATTGCATTAATAAATGTTGAATGGGTGAATCAAACTGCAAAGCACTTAGAGACAAATGAAAAAAAGACAACTGGGAAATATATGTTCATATGGGAAAAGGAATATTCAAGAGAACTAAGAATGAGTAAGCAAAGGTATTTCCCCTCGGCGATAAAATAATACTGAGTGTATTTTCGAAGTAGGAAATAGTCATGTTAATTAAAGTAGTGAAGAGATGGGAAGTCTTCAAGTCAAGGAGATAAGATACACTGTAAAATGTGAGTGTGCAAATCAGTCCTTATTTGTTTCTCAAAGACATCTGCCTGATCTAAATTGATGTTATCAGTTACTGACATACTTGAGATTTTCAGTTATGCTGTTCCATAATTATGACATATTTAAAGAGCTTTATAGTTCACACTTTTGTGAATTTATCTAACTTGCTCCTTACAACTCTGTGAGGTAGATTACTATTCTACTTATTTTAATGATGAGGAAAATGAAGCTAAGAAAGATAACATGACTTCCCATAGGGACTAATGGGTTGCAAAGCTAAGGCTGTTAGTTCCATTAGCTTTCTATGAAAATTTTACTTTTTCATATTTCTGTGAGAAGATACTATTACAAACTTTTATAGAGTAATAAGCAGAATATAAGAAGCAAAACACAATGAGAACATAAAAAGTTATAAAGGACACATATTAATATGATTTGTTTGCATATCTATTGTGGTGTGTTTGTTTTTGGTGAGGAAGATTAGCCCTGAGCTAACATCTGTGCCAGTCTTCCTCTGCTTTGTATGTGGGATGCCTCCACAGCACGGCTGATGAGTGGAGTAGGTCTGCACCCAGGATCAGAACCCATGAACCTGGGCCACCAAAGCAGAGCGTGCAAAACTTTAACCACTTGGCCACTGGGCCAGCCCCTGCATATCTATTGTTTTATTTTTCCAGAAGTGTCTAAATTAATGTCTATATTATTCTTCAAATCATGCTCAAAATAGATTTTTCCTATAATTTAATTTTTGGTTTGGGTAAATGATACATGAAATCTTAGGTTCTCAATTTTTACAGACATTTAGAATTAGTATTTACATGAACATTTGAACTCATGAACCCAAATTTCTGGTGTATTTTTGTTTTGCATATGCCTGGATCTCAAATTAGAAGGAATACATTTATTAACAACATAAAAATCAATTTTAATTCATCATATTGAAAAAAAGCAAATATAAATAATATTGATGTATATAAATTTTTAAATGCAAGGAGCTAATTTGAACTCCAAATATCAAGATAATTGGATGTATTGGAGACCAGCTGGAAGTGCAAAGAATACTTCCCCTTGATATTGACTCTTCTCTAGATCAATAGCAGTTCCAAGTGTAGTAAAAAGCAGACAAGATTTAACAGGGCCTAAATTATTAAGGCTAGTGAATTGTTGCTAGAGAGTTCATTAACAACCCCATCAATATACTGTGGTTCACGGACGTTAGTAAGAGCTTCATGGAACATTTTAAAAGAGAATGAGATATCTCAATGGACTGATCTTAGTGGAAAAAATTTAATTAGGTAAGAATAATTACATTAGTTAAATGAAACTTTTAATTGAAAACCTGTTGGCATTTTCTAACCTGCTTCACAGTTGTCCTTAAATCATTTATATTTAAAAAGTGAAGAGTTTCTCTATATAGTATTTAAGAAACATCTAAAGATCTTGGAATTTGTATATAAATGTTTAAAGGAATTTAGAAAGTGTGGCAGTAAAAACAAGATTTTCTGCTTGGGAAATGATGCATTTTAAAGATATATGTAGGAAAGAAAAAAATTGTATAGAAAATATTCATGGCAAATTCATATAATTCTTGGAAAGAATGCAAAATAGTCATCTCTTAAAGCTTTCACAATTGTAATGTTAAAACTTCATGGACTAAATGTCATATAAGGCTCTAAAAGCTTAAGGGAAATAATGCTGTTTGTAAAATTATCTCGTTAAGTGTTGTTAAGGAAAATGGCATCCAGCAAGAGTTCTTGCAAGATTGAAAGACTGAGATTGTATCATATAAACATAAAGGGCCAATGATAACTCTTACTGTCAAAATTAATGTCAACCACATTTTAGACTGTATTTTATTGGTTGTTCAAAATAGCTTAATTAGCTGTCACTATTTTTTGGTAGCTTTTAGGTTAAGACAGAGATTATTGGCTTGAAGAGACATAGACATTTATAAAATTCCCAAATTCACAGGAACACCAAACAAATGGATATGTTAATTACTCATAGCATTAATCCTGGCCCAGGCCATTTCTTTTCTGAATCCCAGCAACACTATCATCCAGTACTGTCTCCTTTACTTGATCTTCAAAGCATTGCTGAACTTGAATTTTCTTCCTAATTCATCAATTTGACTATGAGGCTGAACCCATTCTATTCTTTTCGCTTCTTCTCCTCCTTTCTTTATCTTCCCTTTAAGCTCTTATCCCTTTTAGCCCTCATGGGTACTGAATGACATACAGGTAGCTACAAAAATCCATATTACTTTGAAAGGTCTTTCATCATACAGTTTCTGGAATCTCCCTTTGTTCAACTAATCTGCCATACTGGAATCTCTCTGGGTAGTTAAAAAACATAAAGTACATGCATATCCATATTCTGACTGTGTAAGAGGAGACAAAAGAGGATAAAATACTGGGATACTAGTGAATGACTTTGATTAAGAGAGAAAGGGTTCTAGTTTTCCTCTGCAGAGTATCAGGAGACCAGGGTGGGTTTTAATGTGGGTGAGAAGTTTAACAGTGAAATGAAAATGGCAAAGAGAATACAACACAAGTATGGGCAAATTTTATTGGGCTAGGCAGGAATTGGGTAGAGGGGGAACACAGACAAGGGCTGAAGAAGGTGACTTTTGATTTCCCTTACTTATTAATTTGTCTGAATTATTGATACAAAAGTTTTTGAAACAAGCACACAAAGCATAAAGAATTATGGGATGAAGATAGGTAAATTAAGATTATGATTGTTTTAGGAAGTCCAAAATAAAATCGCTATGGATTGTGGTTTTCTAGGAACACTGAGGTAAACCACAGGACGCCTTAAAATCCACCTGGTTCAAGCCCTTCCTCCTACAGATGAAGAAACTGAAGACTAGGAAAAATGTGAGGCAGATTTGTCCAAGTTCACCTTGCTGGTGTGTAATAATCTGTCCAACAGCAGTCCTTCGTTTAGTAACAAATGCAAAACATTACGATATTTTACCACTTGTATTTATTCTTAAATTCTAAACTTGTCATATAACACATGTGTGTTCAATAATTTTCTTTCTTTTTGAGCTCTGAATTGGGGCATTGTGCACACACCGCATTTTATACGGATCAAGTTGTTGTTGTCTGATAGCTTCTTCCCCGCTCCTTCTCTTTCCAGAACTGGATCTGCTTTCTTGAACAACATGAGGCCTGTTCCCTCATTTAGGCTAACAGTGGGTACAGAAGGGTTGAAACATTATACTTTCTAAACCAGTTCCTTGTTTTGGATAGTATCCATCTTGAAGAGATTACCGCTCTTCTGGCGATCATCATCATCATCGTCTAACACCTGCCTATGCACCATGTGCCAGGGATTGTGCGAATGGCTTTAATGTATTATCTCATGCAGTCTGTGCAGTTCACGCAGCTGCTAGTAAAGAACTCTGTTTCAGAGTGGTACAAAGAGCCAGCAACAGAGAAAGCATGATGGCAGCTGCAGTGTAACTGAGAGAATTGTCTCTGACAATTGGCTCCCGTCTGGGTCTGAGGGCATTTCTTCATCAGTCCCTCAGTCCAGTTAGCAGCCACTGAGCACCTGCTCTGTGCTGGGCAGAGTGCTGCGTGCAGTGTGCCAGCCGAATGAGTGAACACCAGCCTGTCTTCCGTGTGTGACCCTCACCCTTCCTCAGAGGGGTGGATGATTCTTTGTCCCATTCGGGCTTGTGCTGATTGTGCAAGCGAACTCCAGAGGCCAGAATCCACCTCTTTCTCCATCATCCTTAATATTCACGTCCTCTAATTGAAGAATCAATATTTGTAATCGTTTTTTTCTTGGAACTGTCTGGTTTTTAAAAGCGATTTTTCCAACAAGGAATAGATATGGCAAATCATCCTTTTTTTACTTCCAATTATAAAATAAAGAGACAAGGCAAAGAGGATTAAAACACATTTTTTGATTATTTGTTTTAGTTAAAAGATCAAGTAAATGAAAGAGCCAGAAATCACAAACTTAAATTTCATTTATTAGACCATGCTATTCTTTGTGCTTTGCAATATTCTTCAAATGGGAATTCAGAAATGAGCAAAATCTGAGACGTAGGAGTAACAGAATGGATCTGCCACCTGCCAGCTAGCATTCAGATCTCAAAGGGGACCTGCCTGCACTTATTTAATGGAAAGATAAATGTGTTCATGGAACTGTTACTATATATTCATTTAGAAACGGGACAGAGGCTACACTCACATTCCTCCCAGGCCTGAGCTGCTGGCAGATTTGGTTCCCTGTACCTCTGGGAGGTAATACATTCTAGCTAGATGGCAAAGCCTGATTGTTATTCAGAGCTCCCTAATACCTATTTCTTTTACTGTTTAACTGAGCTTTTTGTTTTAATTCATCGATTTATTGAAAAATGCTTTTATATACTTACTATGGGCAAGGCTATGTACGGACTACTGTATGGAGTATTGCAAAGATAGGTCTGGTTATTATCCAAAAGATGCTCATGGTCTAGAAAGGAAGATAAAAAGTGAGGAAGCATGAACAGGTTTATTAAAACTAGAATGTGCAAGGAAAAAGAAGGTACAGATCAGTGATGGTTAATTTAGGAGGATTCTAGGTACTTCTAGAATAAAATGAAATCTATGAACCATGTTCCCAGAAAAATGCACAATCACTCTTATTTTTAGCTTTATTCGAGTAAAGTTGACATACTGTAAACTTCCCATATTTAAATTGTACAATGTGATAAGTTTTGACATACGTATACAGCCATGAAACCATCACTGCAATCAAGATATGAACATATATCACATCACTCTTGAATGACTACATTTAAATGTAAGTTATTACATATAACATTGGGTGTGTTTGGAGCCCAGGCTAAGAGCCTAACTATGCAAAAAGTGCTTAAGTAGAATGACATTGTCACAAAAGTAACTCTGCTTGGCCTAATAGAGAAAATAAATTGGGAGAGGCTATGTTCCAAGTTCTCCTAGTCAATTCAGTAGGGGTACCCAAGAACCATGCTACCTGGGGAACAGATCATTTCAAAAGATTGCATCTCCATTGGAAAGAAAACTAAAAACTTTTGATAACTTTTTGCTAAGAGAAGTTTTTAGTATATCTGAGGGATTTTATGTACTAATGTTCCTCTCTATGTTTGTATGTAGTTCAGAATTATTCATTTCTGTTTGCTTTGTGCTTCATGCAAATAAAAGATATGTTTTACTTTTTTGTAACTCCTAGAACATCTATCCCAGAACTTTACAAAAGAGATGTTTAACGATGATGATTACAGTGATCAGAAACAGAAATAACATATGCACTCAACACGGACATGCTTGGTAATTACTGCTTAGTACCAGATTCTTCTGTAAATGAAATCTAAGTACATAGAAATATTTTAACTATTCACAGCATCCGTTATTATTCCTGATTTTATATATTGGGAAACGTTTCAACTATACATACAAAATCAAAAATATTAAACCATAGTAATTTTAATCATTTGAAACTTTTGAGAACACGTAATTTCCCTGATTCTTTAATTATTTAAAATTGTGTAGTGGACTTTTCCAGAGTATAAAACTGTAAGCATACATATATTTCACTGTTCTTTCAATACTTTAAAGTCTCATCAGACATGAGGTTACTTAAGATAGAGGAAACAGCACTGGATGCCTAAGCCAACTCCTGTGGAAATGGCTCAGCCATAGGAATTAGCATTTGTCATTATTTTACCTACCTTGCTGTTAAACAGTCCATGCCTAAAATTAATTAGGCCAGGTATGAGATAAACCCAGCAGTAAGTTAGTGAGGTGCTTAATGCATATTTAAAATGCAGGCGAAGGCACTTCTCATGATCTATTCAAGTCACCCGTTTAGAAGGATCACTATGATTTTATTGAAATGTGTAGGACTTTATTGCACACTTTTTAAGATTGGCAAAACAAGTTTTTGTCTGACAGACATTCTTTGTAGGCTAACTAACTTATTTTGGAAAGGAAAATAAAGTTCTAACTGTCATCTAGTCTGAGGTACGCTCTCAAGGGGGCTCCTATTGCCATCAATAGATGCTTGACCTAGCAGTGAAGCATGGAAGTCTGCACTTAGTCTGTCTGTACCTGCCTAGTCTGCGCTTCCTTCTCCTGGGCTGTATTCCCAGGGCAAACAGATATTCTAGCTTTTCAATAAGTGTGATCCATTTATACATAAATGAGTAATTAATTTGAAAGAGAGGAAATAGGACCGATTGTCTTGTCTTCGCTGCTGATTTCTTTTCTCTGCTTAGCGTGTTGTCTCTGTAGTTTAGGATGTGAATGACTACAACTTTTTATAACCCCCTCATAGGTATTTTAATAATGAGATTGTACATATATTCTATTTTAATTTAATTGGTTAAATTATAGTTATGTTTGGAGCTTTCTTTAGCGGTAGCCATAGTGTATAAAGAAAAAAATCTGACTTTGGAACCAAATAAACTTTTATCTGAATCTCACTTCAGAGGCATACTATCTATGGAACCTGGGGCCATAATTGACTGGTATGCAACAGAGTCTCCAAAAATATGAGACCTGTCTCCATCAATTTCCCCTCCATTGCTTTTCATAGTTTCAGTGGGAATATGGCTTAAGGAAGGTAGTCGGTTACGATAGTTTGTATGGTGGTTCTAGGAGCTAGGCCTTGCCTGAGTCTTGTTTCTCAAGGTGATGAGACTTTGAGAGAATTACTTTAAGCTTGCTAAACCTGTTTCCTCCTCTCTAATATGGTACTTGTAATATTACCTAAAACGTATGATCTTTGTGAGAATTAAATGAAATAATGCATTTAGAAATTGGCACAGTTACATGTCACAGAGTAAGCATACAATATAACTTGATAGCAATAATAATATAAAAATTATGACGGATTCATTAATGTGTGTGTCTCCTCTACTTTTCTCGTCTTCTCTTCTACTCCTTCTTTGCTCCTATTTTCCATTGAGAGAAGAGACAAGACAAGGGATTATAGAGTCAACATGAGAGGGTTGAAGACTTAAGAAGAGCAGCTTGATTAATCTTTACAATTTAGAGTTGGGAGTAAGAGAGAGCCTATAAACCCAATCTTGAAAGATACTCTAAAATCTTTGCCTTTTGAAAATCTCCTCAGCAGTAACTAGATCAAATAAATCTCCTTCTTTCATGAAATCATTCCTGGTTAATGTTACTAACTTCCTAACTGGCCTATTATTGACTCAATCCCATACATTGATGTATTTCTTTTCTCTGAATCTATATTTATCAATTCTCCACAATCTATACCTTTCCTTATTTTGCAGTACATTTTCATTGTGTGAATATTTACTACTTAAAAATTTATATAGTTTAGTGTTTTCAAGTACTTATTGATAGTTTGTATATTATAACTTCAAAATCCTTTAAATTATTCTGCTGTATTAAAAGTAGGGCACTGAGCAAGAAACTAGAGAGAAGGTTGTGAACTCTGGATAGATTGTCAGGATTCAAATCCAGCTCCACCTCTACGTCTTGGACCAGTAACTTAACTGCTCTCTGCCTCAGTTTCCTATTTGATATGAACTCAATGAATTTCCAACTGGGTGATGGTTGTGAGAATTAAAGGAAATGATTCAAGGAGGATGCCTCACACACGGTAAATATTGAATGAAAGTTTAATAATATTACTAATATAGGGCAAATTTTCCAGCATATGCATTCTTGCGAAAACAGAAAAACATTTTTGAAACACTAGAGTTTTCTCCCAACTTTTCAAAGGTGGTAGAATTTGCATGTGTACAGTTTTGCAAAGAAGACAGTAAAAAGAGGCAAAGACAGGATATCAAGTATAAATGGAAAATAAGTCTATAGTAGCACATAAAACAACTAGTCTGAAAATAGGAGAAAAAGCACTCTGAACTGATGAAAATATAGAGAGTAGTTTCAGAAGTTCTATTTGTTGCTTTATCATAAATCAATATATTTTCTTTTTTATTGAATTTTAGTTGACATACAATACTATATTATTTTCAAGTGTACAACATGGTGACTTGATATTTTAATACATTACAAAATGATCGCCACAACAAGTCCAGCCACATCCGTCAGCACACCAAGTTATTACAATGTTATTGACTATATTTCCAATACTGTACACCACATTTCCATGACCCATTTATTTTATACCTGGAAGTTTTTCTACCTCTTAATCCCCTCCACCTGTTTGACCTGCCCCTCTTCTCCTTTCCTCTCTGGCAACCACCAGTTTGTTCTCTGTATCTATGAGTCAGTTTCTGTTTTATTTTGTTTTGTTTGTTTGTTTTGTTTTTTAGATTCCACATATAAGTGATATCATATAGTATTTGTCTTTCTTGCTCTGACATTTCACTTAGTGTAGTATTCTCTAGATCCATCCAGGTTGTTGCAAATGGCAAGATTTCATTCTTTTTTATGGCTGAGTAATATTCCATGGAATATATGTAGCACATCTTCTTTATCCATTCATCTATCAATTGACACTTAGGTTGCTTCTATGTCGTGGTTATTATATATAATGATGCAGTGAACATAGGGTACACATACTTTTTCGAATTATTGTTTTAATTTTATTTGGCTAAATATCCAGAAGTGGAATTGCTGGATTGTGTGGTAGTTCTATTTTTAATTTTTTGAGGGACCTCCATACTGTTTTCCATAGTGGCTGCATCAATTTACATTCCTAACAACAGTGCGTAAGGGTTCACTTCTCTCCACATCCTGGCCAGCATTTGTTATTTGTTACCTTTTTAATAACACCTATTCTGACAGGTATGAAGAGATATCTCGTCGTGGTTTTGATTTGCATTTCCCTGATGATTAGTGATGTTAAGCAGCCTCGCATGTGTCTGTTGGCCATCTGTATGTCTTCTTTGGATAAATATCTATTTTTTTGATATTGAGTTTATGAGTTCTTTACCTATTTTGGATATTAACTCCTTATTGGATATATCATTCGCAAATATCTTCTTCCATTCTGTAGGTTGTCCTTTTGTGTTTTTGATGGTTTTCTTCACTGTGCTAAGGCTTTTTCGTTTGATGTAGTCTCATTTGTTTGGTTTTATTTTTCTTGCCCTTGCCTGAGGAGACAGATCCAAAAAGATATTGCTAAGAGTGATGTCAAAGAGCTTACTACCTGTGTTTTTTTCCAGGAGTTTTTATGGTTTCAGGTCTTACATTTAAGTCTTTATCTATTTTGAGTTTATTTTTGTATATGGTATAAGAAAGTGGTCCAGTTTCATTCGTTTGCCTGTAGCAGCATGGTTCTCTCAACATCATTTATTGAAAAGATTATCTTTTCCCCACTGTATATTCTTGCCTCCTTTGTCATAGATTAGGTGACCATGTAAGTGTGACTTTATTTCTGGGTTCTCTATTCTGTTCCATTGATCTATGTATCTGTTTTGTGCCAGTATCATACTGTTTGGATTACTATAGCTTTGTAGTATAGTTTGAATCAGGGAGCATGATAACTCCAGGTTTCTTCTTTTTTCTCAAGCTTACTTTGGCTATTTGGTGTTTTTTGTAGTTCCATACAAATTTGAGGATTATTTGTTCTAGTTCTGTGAAAAATGCCGTTAGTATTATGATAGGGATTGCATTGAATCTGTAGATTGCTTTGGGTAGTAGGGACATTTTAACAATTGATTCTTCCAATCCAGGAGAACAGTGTATCTTTCCATTTATTTATGCTGTCTTCAATTTCTTTCATCAGAGTTTTGTAGTTTTAATAGTACACATCTTTCACCTCCTTGGTTAAATTTATTCCTAAGTATTTATTCCTTTTGATGCAATTGTAAAAGGGGTTGTTTTCTTCATTTTTCTTTCTGATAGTTCATTGTTAGTATATAGAAATATATCAGGTTTCTGTATATTAATTTTGTATCCTGCACCTTCACTGCATTTATTAGTTCTAATAGTTTATTGGTGGAGGATTTTTTATGTATAGTATCATGTCACTTGCAAATAGTGACAATTTTACTTCTTCCTTTCCAATTTGGATGCCTTTTCTTTCTTTTGCTTAACTAATTGCTGTGGCTAAGACTTTAGATATTATATTGAATAAAAGAGGGGGCATCCTTGTTTTGTTCCTTAAATCAACATATTTTATTTATTTATTTATTTATTTATTTTTTAAAGGCAATTCTTTTTTTTTCTGGGAAAGATTCACCCTGAACTAACACCTGTTGCCAATCTTCCTCTTTTTTTTTTTTTTTTAATTTTTCCTTCCCAAAGCCCCAGGACATAGTTATATATTATCGTTGTAAGTCCTTCTAGTTCTTCTATGTGAACTGACACTATAGCATGAGTGGTGTGGTTCTGCGCCCGGGAACCAAACCCAGGCCACTGGAGTGGAGTGCGCTAAACTTTAACCACTAGGCCATCAGGGTTGGCTGTAAATCAACATATTTTAAATTGAGAATTTGAGACGTAATTTGATTAGCAACTTTTTAACTATTTGCAATTTTTTCTCTAGTATTTATCTTATAGTTCAAGAAATTATCTTACTTTTATAATTTGGATTAAAATCATAAATCTCAAATAGTTTTCTTTTTTCTTCTTTTTTTAATTTCACTCTTTTTTTATTGCAATGACATTGGATTATAATTGTATACATTGTATAGCTTTCAGATGTACATCATAATATATTTTGAATTCTGTGTGGATTACATCATGTTCACCACCCAATAACTAATTATAGTCCATCACCACACATGTGAGCCTAATCACCTCTTTTGCCCTCCCCCTTCCGCCCTTCCCCTATGGTAACCACCGATCCAATCTCCAATGCTATGTGTTTGTTTGTCATTGTTTTTATCTTCTACTTATGAGTGAGATCATATGGTATCAAATAGTTTTATTATCAACTAGTGTGTCCTCTGATCTTGGAACTGAAACTATGTACCAAAAATGATTTTTCAAACCCTTAGTTAGGCAAAATTCTTTCTTAGCATTGTTATTTTAGATAATGTTACCATTCTAAGATTTTTATATAGGACGCATAAGATCATATAAGTCAATAAGTCATGGTAGGATGGTAGGAATATAAGTCTGTGTTCTTTTGGTTATTTTGTGAAAATTGATCAAAATTTCCATCTTGGGAATAATTGCAATGGTGTTTAGTAACCCTCCATCTTAAAAAAATTGTAGAAATTAAAGAAAAAGATAAAATTATACTCATTACTAACTCTCAAGAGTAATCATTGTTATAATTTTAATGTCTTTTCTTCCCTTCTATTTTTTATTCTTGATATTGTTGTTTATTTAACATGCACTATGATGGTTAAGAATACTAGCTATGAACAGAGAAGCTGTTTGAATCTGTGCCTCTCTGCTTCCTAGCTGTGTTACTTTGGTTAGTTACTTAGCTTTTCTCAACCTTTGTTTTGTCATTTGTAAAATGGGAACAATAGTAGTGTTTTTATTAAATCATAATTGTGAGAATTTAATAAGTTAAATAGTACATATTAAGTACTCATAAAGATGTATTTAATGGTTTATGATGAAAATGCAGTTCTATATAATCTATTTTTACACTTAGCATCATATCACATTCAATTTCTCATCTAATTGATTATTTTACAAAACATGATTTTAGTGGTTGTATAAAATATTGTGATTTTTATTGTGTTTCCTTATTTTGAACATTCACTAAGTTTCTGCTTTTTTATTTTTTAAAATAAGTAATGTTCTTTGTTCTTATCTCTGATTTTCTTAGGCAAATTTCAGAAAGAGAAATTACTGGGTTAAAAAGAACATGGTTATTTTTAAGGCTCCCTTGTGGTGCAAATCTCAAAATTGCCCTTTATCTTCCCTCTACTAGTGTCTGAAAGTGTTCATTTCTCTATACCTTTGTTAACAGTGATATTTTTTAAAAATTTATTTTATTTTGAAATCAAATGTGTCTTTCATATTTTGGTAACTGTTTTTATGACTACCTGTGTGGTATATGAAATATGTCCTCTGAATGTTAACTCAGGCCAATGACAAATATCGGTCTAATCCTCAGGCTCATGATGTATGCCTGTATCAACTCCACTATTCTAGTTTTCACTGTGCAACCATCAGAGTGTGTGAAAGTAGTCAGCTGGTATTTACAAAATGAAGGTTATGAATCTGAGTTATATTCCCCAAAGATTTATGAACTATAAAATGGTATTATTATTATGTTCTGTCATTGCATTGTGCTCTTTAGCAATCTTCCATTTTATGTGGTAAAGTTCCTTTGGATCCATTTGCATGAAAGCTACTGTGTGTACTCATTTTGTATTGTATTGTGGCAAATGCTATAATCTACAGGGTTCCTATTCATTTTGGAATTCATTTCACAGCTCACTAATTGTGTGAATGAGAAGAGGAAATATATGCTTTTATTCAGAAGCATGCCAAGCAGATGGCCCAAAGTTCATTGCCACCGGCACTGAGAGTGTAGCCCTCTTCTGTACTGTAGGTAGTGCGCCTGGCATTGATGCGTCAAACACAATGTGAGGGTCCATTTAACACAGCACTTGACAGTCACTGAGCCTCTGGTTTGTTAGGACTTATAAACATTTTGTTTTTTATCATCATCTTCTAAAGTGGTCAGTCATCTGAGCAGGTGCAGACACAGTAGAATTCATATTAGTTTTACTTGAGAAGCCAAAATGAACTTTTATTCATATGGAAATTTTGAGAAAAGAAAACAGTACAGGGGATTAAGCTTAGTTTCTCGAAAAGGGATTAATACATGTATTGAGATTCAAAACTGTAGCATCATTTCTGAGACTGAAGCTATTGAAAAATTGAAGAAAAGATTAGGGTTTATATCTATAAGCTTTTTAGGTGAATCTCCTTTCAAATCTCTTCTTTTTCTATACAAAAATTTTTGGTTATTTACTTTCATATACAACATGTAATTTATGTCATCATTCAAAATGTTCGCAATTGCATTCATTGTGTTTGTGTGTGTGTGTAGTGAGACATAGTAAGATAGAGACAGAGGGAGTGACAAAAAATGAAATAATGAATGTCCTCACACATTTCCTCTTCAACAGAGGTAGGACAATATGAAATGGGTTATCACTTCAGGAAAGGGAGGGTAGGTCACATATTCTAATGGAGCTGAAGCAGTAACTTGATCACAATATTTTATTTAGAGGAACCAGAGCATGTGGAAATACTGTTTTCTCCCTTACATGAAGAAAAATTGGGTGTGTATTCTCTCTTCCCTTCCTTCTCTCCACTTCCGAACCGCCTACCATGGCTTTCACGTGTTGTATTGACTCCATCTTTTCTTTTTTCTCGGTTTTCAGACTGATGCTGCTCTTATGTATGACGCTGTGCACGTGGTGTCTGTAGGTGTCCAACAGTTTCCCCAGATGACAGTCAGTTCCTTACAGTGTAATCGACACAAACCGTGGCGCTTTGGGACCCGCTTTATGAGCCTAATTAAAGAGGTATGTCAGCAGAAGCACATCTGCCTTGTCGCTTTTGTTCTTAAGCTGAATGAATTGACATTATTGCCGTTTTCCTAACTGGTGTCTTTTTACTTTGATCTTTTAAATGAAACATTCTCTCTTCCCCATCCAAGCAAAATTAACATTTTTACTAAATAATATGGAACAAACGAGGGAAAATTACATGATAAATAAATGGATATCCTTAAAAATATCTATGATTGTGTAAACAGATGAAATTTTGTGACCTATGATTTATAACATTGTTAGTTTTTACCTTTTTGAATCTTTATATGTGTTGCTTTTCAGTTATGTGCAAACATAGATGTTTAAAGAATGTTTATTTATATTTTTGGCAACAAAATATGCAACGAATTTTTAACATGAATACCATTTACACCACACTAAATTACACCCAATTTGTAAGTCTTAAAGAATTATTCAGATCTATGGTTCCTAAATATAATATCTAGTGATCTTAATTATATTAGCAATTAACATAAAACATAATATATGGACTCATAAAAGTACAAAGTTTACTTCATATTGCATGATACGACCATTCTTATGGCCATATATCATTTCCGGTTATGTCTGTTATAGTTATAGACCAAGCATGCTCATAGTGAGAAAAAAAGGGAAAATTCTTAAAGATCACACACACACACACACATATTCTTCCTGTTCTTCCTATCATGAAGGAAATTCCTTTGTCAGCTTAAGATACTTTTTATTTAATTACAACAGGAGTTTTATATGGAAGTTTAATCTTTGCTATGAAAAATCACATGTATTGCTCCCAAATAAGATTTTTCATTAATAGCTTAAAAGAAATCATCAGTTCATCGTATAATAAATGATTAATCATGAAAGTAAAAGTGCAAATGGGATCGTTATTGAGAATCTCCAGGTCCTTGGCAAAGAATATCCATGAATTTTCCCTGTCTAATTCTCGCTGAACTCTCAGATAGGTGAAATGATACTCCCAGAAGAATATGCAGTTCATTCATTGCCCTATGTTCTACACTGACTCCTGGTTTAACTGAGCATCAGAGAGCTGCGAACTTAGTGCATAGGTCTGGCTAGGTGAAGAATTCCTTTTTCGGAACGTGGCATGACTATTGAGGTGTGTGTCAAACAGCCTTCTAAGAAGCAGTTGTATGAAAGTCGCTATTGTGTTTATTGTAGAGTGTTACTGAGAACCTTCTCCACTAAATCACAGTGTCCTTCTTGTGAGGACCAACAGGGGACGTTTCTCTTGGGTCTCAGTACCAGGAAAAGCTGTGCTTCTGCTGGGCAGTTGGTATGTCTCATAGACCCTGTATATTGTGTTTTCATCGTATTTTCTTCTTTGCTTTGGTTGCTAGGAAGTTCAGAATTGAATTTATGATGGAATTTATTAGCTGTAGTTTCACTTGATGTACATTTCTTTGCACTATCTTTATCCTAGATTTGTTTTACTATTCTACACTTCTACTCCTGTACATCTTGATCCCATTGTCTATTTTTATACTAATATGCATTTTTGTTAACTGCCTGAGATTATTTTCTTTGGAAAAGGTTGGGTTAAAAGTAATTGTTTCTTCCTTATTGGAGACCAGTTAACACATGTTTAAATTCAGTGATGACATGTTGCAATATGCATATAAATAGGTATTATAATTTTTTCTGTTTTGTGTATAATTTATTATCCTAGAAGCATTTTAGAATCCCTACACATAAGTACTCAAGAAACACATGGAGCTTATTAATGTAGTAAGAATGATATCTATTTGTAGTCCTTACTGAAATATTACCCTAAATCTACTGGGTTTTCCTTCTTTGGGGTCTTCGTGTATATTCTTCCAAGTGTTATAGTAGTGAGTGTATGTTATGTTATTTAAAATTTTCATGTATAAGTATTTTTCCAAGCTATTTGCAAATGACAAATAAGATAAATCATCTAATTTTGGTTATATAGCCAGCAGAATGGGAAAACGTTTTATATTTGGAAAAGCCCAGATATTTGCTCACTTTTGAGGGGTAAACCCGTTATGTGGCTAGGTTGTTATACTCCCACCTCCTTCTACATGGAGGGCTCATTCTACAGAAACTGTAGCTTGATGAGAAGTAATTTTGATACATTTCTTCCAGTCTCACTTAAGGGAAAATAAAGTACTAAGTTAATTATTCTAAGGGGAATGTGTATAATTGAAGTTATGTAATGCAGCTTTTCCTAGATTCCATTTCTTTCATTGTAATACGTATGTTTATTTTTTATTTTATTTTATTTTTTTTTTTGGTGAGGAAGATTCACTCTGAGCTAACATCTGTGCAAATCTTCCTCTATTTTGTAGTGGGATGTCACCACAGCATGGCTGCTGGCAAGTGGTGTAAGTCTGCACCTGTGAATTGAACCGGACTGCCAAAGTGGCGTGTGCCAGACTTAACCACTAGGCCATGGAGCCAGCCCCCAATATGTTTATTTTCATATTAGTATGAATTTAAGAGTGGTATTTATAATAGTAGTTTCATTAGTAATCTCCAGTGAGATATTCACTATTTCGTATATTATAATAAGAGACCAAATTCTTCTCACTTTGCTGAAAGAGATTTGCTTTTTAAAACATAATCTTCAGGGGCTGGCCCCATGGCCGAGTGGTTAAGTTTGCGTGCTCCACTTTGGCTTCCCGGGTTTGACAGTTTGGATTCTGGGTGTGGACCTACACACTGCTCATCAAGTCATGCTGTGGCAGCATCGCACATAGAAGAACTAGAATGACTTACAAATAGGATATACAACTATGTCTTGGGGCTTTGGGGAGAAAAAAAAACAAGGGATATTGGCAAGGGATGTTAGCTTGGAGCCAATCTTCCTCACAAATAAGCAAAAAATCCCTCTATAATCTTCAAATTTCTCATGAAGAAAAGTTATATCTGGAAAATTCATTATTTGAAATGAGAAATTTATACCAAATTCTTACTGAGATGAGGATAATTTATTTAGAAAAAATATCCTTTCTAGTTCAGAAGAGAATAAAAAGTGTTTTAAAAATGTGCAACAATGTAAATTTATGAGAAGTAATAAAAATAATATTTCGTATTTTTTGGGAAAAATGTTTTCTCTACTCTTTCTTTACTTATTTTCTAATCTGTGTTTTTTTCTTTTTTGTTTTTCCACAGGCACATTGGGAAGGCCTCACAGGCAGAATAACTTTCAACAAAACCAATGGCTTACGAACAGATTTTGATTTGGACGTGATCAGCCTCAAGGAGGAAGGTCTGGAAAAGGTACTTGAGGCATTCAGTTTCTTTACTTTAATTTTCCAATGAAACATATCCTAATGAAGAAATCAAGAAATATCCCCTGTCGTAGTCATGTTTTATTGCCATTTAACTTTATTGAGTAACTCTAAAAAACATATCTTCAATTTATTATATTGAGTATAATGATTGACAATTAGGACTCAAGGATAAAGGATGTCAAGAGAATTTAAGAATTTTATTTTCTCACCAAGTTTTTCTGATACTTTGTGTATAATCTTACTTATAATAGAATAGAATATATATTAATGATATAATCTTAATTAGCTGTAAGGTTTGATATAGTAATTAGAAAACATTTAGTTTAATATGCGTCTTTGTATATGCAGCTTACAATCACTTGTGCTTGCATAGACTATTCTACTTTGAAGCAGGCCATAGAAAAGGATTAAATACAGAAATCTGTTTCCACTATTGGTTCATCTTCAACAGAAATGTCTGAATTAATGTACACAAGTAAAGTAGGTATCAACATAAATGCAACACGTCACACTGGATCTATCTTACTTGATTCCATTTCAAGGGATTGAGGTAAAATATAGGCAAGGCTTATAGAATTTGGGTATATGCTTACTTTAAGAACATTTTAGTGTATGTTTGCTTGTATTTGTAATATACGCATTTAGATATTTTTCTGATAGAATCATTAAAAGTTACAAATTGAAAAGATATTTTGATAAGAACTTGAGAATAAATTCAATTTGACTGAGATAATATTGCTTTAAAGATAGTAAGCTATCTTATATTTCATCTAGCAATTGAACATGGAGCATTATTCATAGCAGGAAACTGAAGAAGCAAATTGAGTCAGAAGAAGGGGTCTTTTAGACTGAGAGATAACAGCATTTTTAAATACTGATTCAAATGATGCAGGAGAGAGAAAACACATATTTTTGATAATGTCACCAAAACAAGGAGAAGTACATCATGACCAACTGATGATGAAGCTGAGAGTGGCATTACCTCCTCCCACGGAGAATTTCTGAGAATTTCAGATTTTGCCTTTTGTCGAGATCATGCAAAGTAAGCAATCTTTTATAATAAACTGAAACCCAAATATTCATGAGGCAGTTACTTCCTAACTACTTTGCTTCCAAGATGAGAACATTAGTCTACACCCAAGACTGGAATTGGTAATGGTAGAGTTTAGTCAACTCTTAGGTTATTACTTTATTTTTTGGAAGTATCCAAGTCACTAGGATGAACTTCGACTATTGCTTATATTTCAACACACCAACATAAAAATGTGAGGCTTTTCCTATAGGCTCAATCCTGTCTTGGACTTAAAATAAAGAAAACGTTAGAGAAGCTTTCTCTAGCCTCTAATGTGGATTACGGAAAGACCGTGAATATAGTGGTTATCAAGTGATGATCTTCCATACTGATAAGCAAGGTACAACCATGTGAGTTATACATGTTGCCCTGATATTTCATAGGTATTTTTTATTCTTCTCTGAAATTTGAAAATTCGTTTTGATAGATTAATTATACACAGTCCTTATCCTTAAGGGCTTTTTTTTTTGAGGAAGATTGGCCCTGAGCTAACATCTGTGCCAATCTTTGTCTATTTTATGTGGGATGCTGCCACAGCATGGTTTGACAATCAGTGCTAGGTCTGTGCCCAGGATCTGAACCTGTGAACCCCAGGCCACCAAAGCAGAGCACATGAACTCAACCACTACACCACTGGGCCAGCCCCTCAAGGGGCTTTTTATGTAGCGGTCAGATAACACACATTTGTGAATAAATATGATGGAAATTGTTTCAAGTGTCAAAAGAATAATGAAAGAATTATTGTTTCGTAGAGATTGAGTCATTTCAGAAGAAGGTAACAATATAGGCAAAGACATAGCATAGTATTTAATTTGATCATAAAATAGAGATATGGTTAACAGATCAAGGACTAGATTCAGAAAGAATTGGGCTCAAATCTTTGTTCTGCCATTTACTATTTATGGACAAGTTTCTTAATCCTTCTAAAACACAGTGTCTTCAACTGTTTCATGGGGTAATAGCAATATTTGCCTTGTGAAGACTAATAAGTCTTGTTGGTTTTACTTTTATTTTTTCCTAAAAAGAATAGTTACCAATCCACAGATGGAAAGACAGAGTTCCTACCTTGATAGAGTTCACAGTTAGGAAGTTTCCATAGACTCAGGGGGTTTAAACCACAATTCGAGTTCTGTCATAACAACTGTATGAACTTCATCCTTCCACTCAACTTGTTTGTGTCAAATTCCTCATCTCAAAAAAAAAGTGGAGGGGACTGGCCTGGTGCCATAGTGGTTAAGTTCATGTGCTCCGCATTGGTGGCCTGGGGTTCATGAGTTTGGACTAAAACAGTTGATAAGAAGGAAGTCTGTGCTTCTGATGTTTACAATTGTGGAGCAGGAAGGAACCAACGATGTTTCTGGTGAACACAGAGAGGTGGTACATGTCCAGAAACTGAGCTTGGGACTGAAATGCTGCTGTGGACACAACTTTTCTACTTAGATAGTGCCCATAGATCAAAGTGAATCTTTTCCACTCTATTTTGCCAGGGACCTTGGTGGGAACCCAGCCCAGTTAGCCATGGTCCAAAAAGGTCACCAATACCACAACCACAACCAGCCATGTGTGTCCAATCAAGCTTTCGGGGGCATGGCAGTGCTTTCTCTGGAGCAGGGGAGAGGGAATAAGGGGAAAAAACAGTAAGTGACTTTGTCTACCTCAGGAAATAATAGGACAATTTCTTTCTTTAAGAGCCTGGTATTGAGTCCTAACAATAGGGAAAGGAAAATCAGAATAAGTGATTTTCCCAACTTGAATTCTTCTGGTCAGTTCAAAGACCTTATTGTATCTATGTTTGAAATATGTTTAGAGTCTGTCCTTTTCTCACCACATCTATTGCTGCACTCATAGCCAGGGGACCTTTCACTTGGACATCTACATTAGAGCCCCAATAAGGTTGTCTGTTCTGCTTCCTCTTGTAATTCATTCTCCAAACCACAGCAACCAGCCGGTGTCTTTAAAAGCAAATTGATCCCTTTCATTCCTCTATTTAAATGCTTCCATTTATTCCCATTGTATTTTGATTAAAATTCAAACATGATTTCTAACGTATTCCCTCCCTCTTCTCCTCAACTCTCACCAACCTCTCAGGTGTTTTTTATGCTCCAGGTACACAGCTTTTTTCATTTCCTCACAAATTTAAAGCTGTTATTGTTTTGGCGATAGAATTTTCCCAGTCTGGGATGCCCATCTCTATTCCCTTTCCCCTGGCTAACTCTTACTCATCCCGGGGGTCACAATTTAAATATTACTTCCTTAGACATGTGTCCCCTAAGTCTAGTCAAATGTAAGTTTCTCATAGTGCCCTGTACTTTTCCTTCCTGGCGCTTAACACAATGTGTAATTACGTATTTATGTGTACTTTTTTTTTTTTTAAAAAAAAGGCTGTGTCCCTAGCTAGAATACACATCCTGTTAGGTGGGGAAAAAGTGTCCCTTTTCCCACTATTTACATATTCAAGGCCTAACAAAGTGTCTGGCACAAAGTACATCCTCAAGAAATACTTATTGACTGTTGAATGAATGAAGGATCACTAAAGAGAATCATAAGAGGTACATCACGTAGTATGCTTACTTAAGTGTCTGATGCAAAGTTATTTCCCTGTAGCAGTTTTTGCTTTTTTCAGCTTTGCTCCATACCTACAGAGTGGCAACAGAGAAATCAAATAGTTAAGTGATCAGTGGGCTGAGGTTGTGGGTCAAGGCTTCAAGGAGTAAAGGATTTTAGAGTGCAGGAGAAGGCAGCAGTGAAGTCTGAGCTTACCAACATGCACATCGTACCAGTGGTGAATCTGGTCCCCTGCATGGTGCAAGTTAATGCTTTCTGATACTCCAATATTACATGAAAAAGTGGAAAAAATTATTTTATTTATAAATTTTCCCTTCTTATAAGTTTATGGTGTGGAAATAAACAAAGACCATTCAAACGAGAAGAAACAAGTTATTGTTCACAGTTTGCTGTAGCAAGGGAGTCAGCTCCTATCACTTACATTCAGTAGATGTAAAGCCAGACAGGGGAGTGGAAAAGCTTCATAGTGGAGAAAAGGGCAGGCCTCAGGTATGCATTGATTGGAGATTGTTGGCATGAGGAAACTGGAGGTGGGCCAATGAGAAGAGGGGCATCCTGGGTGATTGGTTTGAAGGGTGTATTTGACTTTCTCTGGTTGAGCCTGAGTTGGAAGGGTGACCAAAATAAGGGAAGCTGGAGTTTACTGAATGAATTTGGACTGTTTTGGGCAGATTGTTACAGAGGTTGTAGTTTGGCTTCCCAGGATCTTTGCTCTGGAGGTTCTGGGTTAAAGTTCTATTGTCATACATGGTCTGACTGTTGTCTATTTGCATATTCAATCTGTCAGTGGAATTATTGGAGTCATTTGGAAGGAGAGGGAAAAATAGAAAAAATGATAAAGGTCAAGGAAAATTGATTGGACTAGCTCCAGTGGCCTAGAGGTTAAGTTTGACGTGCTCTGCTTTGGTGGCCCTGGGCCCAGTTCCCTGGCACGGAACTACACCATTCATCTATCAGTGGCCATGCTGTGGTGGTGGCTCACATACAAAAAATGAGGAAGATTGGCAACAGATGCTAGCTCAGAGCAAATCTTCCTCAGAAAAATAAAAACAAAAGGAAAAAAGAAAAATTGGGTAAACAAAAATGTCTTCATAACTGCCAATAAAATGAGTTTTATAAGTTTTGTTTTGTTTTTAGAATGTGTAAGTAAGATGTGGTTTACCATTGGAAATGGGTTAACTTTACTTACCTAATCCTCTGAAGCTTAGCTTCATGATTAGGAAAGACCATCTTCAGATGGAACAAAACACAAGAATAATAGCACAACATGTTAGGAAATATTCAGAAGGGTCTTAGATTATAACTTCAAAAGGATTCTGTTTAGACCAAAAACAGTTGGAAGGGTTTCCCACAAAGTAGTTTTGAATAGTGTATTTCCTTTGCAAGATGAGCTGTCTAGAAGCCGTTACTGGGAAAATAACCACTTATGCTAAAAAAAGAATTTCTTGTAAGAAACTATAATGCAATAATAAAATCACTTAATATTTGCTTCTAAGTAGAGGTGTTAAACCAAAATCATTCTTGTTTACCTCTCCTGTCCTGTCTCTAGCATCACAGTTTGCTATCTGTTCTGGTTATTTTGCTGATATTCTCTTGAATGGGATATTTATATTAAAATAGATCTTGGAGAATAGAATTCTCTTTCTCCCCAAATGAAAGGGTCTAATAAATCTTTATTAAGATTGGCTTGTATATTAATATTATATTAATTTTGAAAAAACCTAAGGATTAAACTAATACATTTCTCTGGCCAGAGATGGTGCTAAGGGGCCTTGAAGTGTTTAGGACTATGAACAATTACACCATGTGTTTTCCCCAGGATGCTTGTTTGATAAAAAAAAAAAAAAAAGGCTCCTAATTTGTACATCCTCAGAGACAATCTTGAGAAAACATCTGCAAAAAGCCATCTTATCGAATATATGTTTGCAATTTCTGCAAAGTTAAGAATTCATATAAATAACAGAAGGCAACATAGTCCATATTTGCAAACCTTCAAAAAGTTTAAATTTGTCATATTTCACATTCAAGTGAAGCTTCATTTCAACTTTTAACATCTTTACTTCCTGAATATTCTCTGCTTGCATTTGTACCCACTAGGACAAAAGCTGGTATCAGTAATCTCTAGGCTTCTTGATGGAAACTCAAATATTTTGATAATATTTGGAGAGGATGAGAATTAGTAGTTCCTGCCTGAGTTTACAGGCATCTATATTCCAAGATCAGAACAAGTTTCAAAGTGCTTTTTGAAGAATTTTTTTGTGGAGTTTTTTGTTAAGAAAAAGTGGTAATTTCTTTAGAGATCTTTACTATTGACATTTCTCTTGCCTGTAGAATCCTGTATTCATTAACTCCCTATGAAAAGAGTCTGGAATTTATAGACTGCAAAATTTATCTAAATCTGAAAATCCACACTAGATAGGTGAGAGCTATTTCTTTGATAGATTTCTAGATACCTGACACATACCAGTTTTTATCTTCCTCTCTTTGATGGCATTTGATACCATACCCTAGTCCCCATGGCAACAATGACCCCCAACTTTCCCAGGAACTGACATTTCTTTTGCCTCCCTGTAGGAAAGCAATGCTAATGGTGATGTTGACTAGAAAGCTTTAAGCCAGTCAGAAATGTGTTATTTACTACTTAAAAAGAAAAATATGCTTCGTGGGCAGGATCCAAGCCTACTGTCTTTCTTTGAAGATGTTAACCATTTAATTTGTTTAACTCTTATATAGAATTCATTATTTGCCTTGTCTCACAACTGTACTGACATTTTTTGGTTGTGTGTCAGTATGTTTATAGTTATTGTTTAGCTTGATAACTTTTAACCTTCAGGATGGTAAAATATACAAGAAAACTATTTACAGTTGATGTTTATGTTTAGAAGTCAATAGGGTTACCTTATTTGAGGGCACATAATTTCTTATTTTGGCCCCTCAGAGAATACCAAATATTGACATTTTTCTTTTAACTACTGAATTTGAATTAAACATGTATACTAATCGAAATTGTAGTGCATTGGTTTGATGTCAAAGTAATCTCTGAACTGCATTTTTATCCTTGGAAAAATTGCCCTTAATTGAGTGTTATCACATTGTTATATTTGAGGACAGTTAATTCATTGATTCAAATTTTATTTAAAAAAATCAAAACTACCACCTGTCTCTTAATGCTTAATTATGTTTTAGCCTTGACTTTGCCCTGGACAAAAATAAAAATCCTAAAGGTGAAAGATCTATGTTTAGATTAGTCATCCCTTTCTGTGAGATAATTATACATGTATTGATTTATTGTCCTCTTATGAACACTGTAGTTCTCAAATGGTGAAATTCCAGACCCTGTGGAAACTGGTGGAAAGACAGTTTTAGGAAAATGATTAACTAGGTGTTCTTTGCACTGTCCTCATAGGCCAAATCTTATGTATGAAGTGGCCCAGTTCCCAGGTAATTGTTCTTTGCTCCTGTCAGGGAGCACAAAGATGTTTCTATAAAATGTTTCATGTTTATCTTTGAGAGCTCAGGTGCCAGTTCTTTTTTAAGTGATCTCTTGTTAGTACTTAGCCCAATGGAAGTACATTACTATTAATTATTATTAGACAGTACTATTGGAGAGTAATGCAAGTAACTATCTCTACTTTTCATTTAAAAGTTCAACATTAGAAGAGGTGAAGTAAATGAGGAAAAAAAAACTCTAATTTGCCTGAAACACTTAGCAAGAAAACCAGTGTTGAAAAAATCCTGTCCCCACTATTCCATGCACCATATAGGCTTGAGAAACCTGAGTTTGCAAATTACCCAGAAAGAATGGGCACATTAGTTAATAGAGAACTATACAGTCCATCAGTGTGTATTCAATCAATTGGAGAGAATATTTATCTCCTAAATATAAATTAGCATTTAATATCAATACCTTCCTTATGCTCTCCACTTCTCAATAACCTCAAACAGTCCTATTAGGGATGTCCTTTCTTCTGAAAGGAATGGTAAATGTACTTCAACGCAAACTATACTTTATAGGTCATGTTGTTGGAGGCAACTAATTATTGGGAAGAATTGTTTTTAAAGCAAACATTTTATGATAGATGTTCTATATTGTGCTAAGACCGTTTTAAACATAATGTACACTGTGGTGTCTCATGATCACCACAAAGGCCTTCTTTGGAAAAGTACCACTTATGCTCTTTGCTCAAGGCAAACATATTTGTCTGACATTAAGTTAAAACAGTGTGTAATCAGAGAATTCCTTTTCTTTTTTACATCGTTCTGTAGTGAAAAACTACACTGTTTTTTTTCATCCCCCAACATCCATGATTGGATTGTTAGTAAATGTCAATAAGACAATATAAATAGAATTTTGATAGATTCTATTGTGTCAACTATTTTTTTTGGTGGAGAATTTACGTTAAATAATGTCTTAACTTTAAATGAGCTTGACTTTATTTTTAACTAATATTGTTAAACCTAGCCGGGAATACTTATTTTGCTCCTACTTGAGAAAGTTCCTGGTGTACTTGTTAAACAGATTATTACTGCAAATTCCATCGAGAATAAGAAACATGTCCCACTGATTCTGCTTACATGAAACAGTGCTAATATATGTCTTTAGAAGAAACTGTAAGATGCTAGTTACAGAGGAGGTAAACAATTATGTAGCTCAGGGGAGGGAGGAAAAACATCCTTTGGACATAAAGGAGTAATATAAGTTGACAAACAAAGGAAATTTATACTGAGAAAACTGTCAAAAACAAAGATAAACAAATAAAGTGTCAGTTAATTAAGGGCATACTTAAATAATTTAAAAATCACTCTGAAAACAAATGTTCTTTTCTAAACGAAAAAATAAAACAAAGAAACCAAAGAGAAAGTATGGTTACCAAATAAAATTGTATGAAGAATTTAAACATTCCTGAGAAATATGTAAAATAAAGCATAGAATATTTATATAAAATTCTTATAAAATATTTATATTAACATATATAAAATATAGCTCAGGAAAAATGCAAATAAATAACAAAGTTGTGTGGCATAATACTCCCATAAGTTAAGTTTGATATTAAGATAGAGCTTGAACAAAACATGAGGAACAAAGCAGAGAAAGCAAAACATGTAGATGTAGAAGAATAGACACGTAATATATATTCAATATTTTCCAAATGAGTGAATGAATAGATTTGGAAAGTTAAGAACTTAAAAAGACCTGACATTTTCATCATGCAGTAATTCCTTCACTTATTCCATTCATTCATTCAATAAATATTCATTGGATATTTATTATCTATAATCAAAGTGGTAACGTCCTTCCCTCAAGGCACTTAGAGTCTAACATAGGAGGATAAGATAAATCAAAATGAAAATAATTTTAATTCCAAGCAAAACATAACCTGCGTTTGAGACAAAGAAGAGAGCATATTTATTTCTTCATTTAACCTATATTCTGAGCCCTCACATAGAAAGCCCCTAGTATGTCCTACATTCAAAGGCCTTGGGATAAAAGGATGAGTAAGCCAGGCTCCATCCTCAGGGGATTTGAGTTTTAACTAGAGAAGGTTAAGGAAAGAATGACAATGGAAATGTAGGGTGATACATGTTGGGGGCATATATGTGTTGTTCTGTCATTGCTACACAGAAGAGGGAACTGCTTTTCTCAAATTTTGAATCAATGATCAAGACACATATGTGAGGTAGTGAAAGGGGAAATGATATTCCATATAAAGAGTATAACATTTACAGAAGACATGACAACGTGAGTAATTCAGGAAAATTACAAATGCAATAAAATTCACCTTCAGAAAATGGAGAAATGAGTTATATTTCTGGCAAATATAATTTGGAAAGAACCATACTCTCTCCCTCTTTCTCTTTCTCTCCTGATTGAGATTTAAAACTTCCAAATAGAGAATACTAGAAGGCTTCAAGGAAAAAATGTTTACCAGCAAAGAAACAAATATTAGGCTGCCTTAGCCTTTTCAGCAAGATTAAATATTAGAAAACCTGAATAAGACTTACAGAGCTCTTAAGGAAGAAGGTTATGACATGATGTCTTTATTTAGCCAAGTGTTCTTTGTATAGGAATGCAACAAAAATATTGCCAAAACTGCAAACAGAAAGAAGCATGTCACTTAGTTATCCTTTACAAATAAATCAAGTCTTGTCGAAGAACAATGATAAATGAAAAGCAAACAGTCAACAAAGAGGTACCTCTGGCTAGAAATCCTAATAAACATCAAAAGCAGGTAAAGTATGCAGAGAAAAGGTTTTGAATAATTGTCTTAAAGATTATATCAAAAATTCTATTTTTTTCCCTGGAGAGAGATGATCTATAATATACAAAGCAAAAGAAACACAGAGGCAGTGTTCAAAACCCCAGATTAAATTAGCTAAAAATATGAATCAATATGCATAGTAGCAGAATGGACCAAAGCAGTGAATTTTCATAGAATAAATGTCATTTTAATTTTTATGATTCAATATTGGTTTTAGAATGATTGTAAAAGTTTAAACAAAAATCTGCAGTACCCATTAGTATTCTTAAAACTTGGTTATCTCTCAAATTACCGTAGGGAAAATTGTCTACGAAAAAATTCAGAGGTAGAAAAAGAATAGAGAAAAGCAGATAATATGAAAGGAGCAGAGCTAAAAATAAGATTCAGGGGGACAAAAGATAGGACATTAAAAAAAATCCACTGATGAGCTGCTCACAGAGAAATCCATAAAATGAGAACTATGTTAAAAGCGAAAGCGTAGAAAATGACTTATCAGCAAATGCACATACACAAATAATAAAAGCAAGGTAAGCGTGAATAATATTAGATACTGGATGTGTAGGTGAAAAGAATTAACTGGAATAAAAAGTTATTTTTATGTAATAAGACATACTTTCTATAAATAAAGGCAACTGTCATAAACTATTATAATATCCTTTGATTATGTTAAGTCAAACTATTAAAAATAAAAGATGAATTTTTAGAAAGACAGTTGTATTATGGGAACTACCATGAATTGTCAGGGAGAAGATAAGTACAGCAGTTGTTTTGGAAAGCTATGAGGCAAGATGTACTAACAGTCTTAACTCATATTATTTGGGATCAGTAATTCTAATTCTAGGAATCTATTTTTAAAATAATAAAACACATAAGCAAATATTTATAAATAGCTGTTTACTAAAGCCTTACTTATAGCAATGATGGTTAAATCATGCTATGTTCATTTTATATAGTCATTACAATTATGAATTTGATCGGGGCTGGCCTGGTGGCGCAGCAGTTAAGTGGGCATGTTCCGCTTTGGCGGCCCATGGTTTGCCAGTTCGAATCCTGGGTGTGGACATGGCACTGCTTGGCAAGACATGCTGTGGTAGGCGTCCCACATATAAAATAGAGGAAGATGGGCATGGATGTTAGCTCAAGGCCAGTCTTCCTCAGCAAAAAGAGGAGGATTGGTGGATGTTAGCTCAGGGCTAGTCTTCCTCAAAAAAAAAAATTATGAATTTGATCAATTTTTGATGCCAGGAGAAAAAGCTCATAATAGTGTACAAATAGGATATATTTGATAATTGATGTAATAATTATAGCTTTCTTATGAACACATTATCTTGACTTTTTCATTTAATCCTCATAATAGCTCTATGTGACTCTGGATTCAAAGTTTAAATTGATGTTCTCTTTTATATGTTTTGCGTATTTTATAATTCAACAACTATAAATATGCATTCTGTTTATGACAAGAAGAGCAAATTTATTTTAAGAACCATTGAGAACATTAAATAAGATAAAAAGGCATAATGCCATAATTTTCTATAGTTCTTTATGGTTTTTAAAGTACTTTCACATTACTTACTTAATTTGATCCTTATAATTAGGGTGATTTTATAATTTATTATCCAAACCATGACATTTTTAATTGTACAAGAGGGTGCTATTAATATTTATACCAGGAAGACAACTGTAAACTTGAAGTGTCCAAATAAACCAAGATCTAGACCCACTCTACTAGAAACGTCTCTGTGAGGTCAGTGGTGCTTCGATACCTTTATTCCATTTTAGAACTTACAAAAGTACTTAAAAGACCTGATTAAATCATATAATCAAAGAATAGTGGTTCTGAAAATAGATTAGAAGTAAAAAGATTGTCTTGACTTAGTCCATGGTTCTTTTGATTAAAACAAAGCCAAAATTAAAAAAAAAAAACCCTGGTGACAATTTCCTCAATTAGAAAGTTTTGAATAGTACAGTCCCAAGAGGTTTAAAATCTAGGAATCACACAATGTTTTATTTGATTACAATTCAATGCCACTGAAATTTTTGAAACTTTGTAATATTCTGCTAAGAAACCTGAGATTTGCAAAATAGGATACCTAATATATGTGATTACAGGAAATTATAGATTCATATACTATGAGCCAGAACTCTTCCATCCAAGTCATACGAGAAAAGCAACTGACAGAGAATGAATCTAGATTAACATGTTTAGATGAATGAACATCTAGCTAAATTATTTTTTATAAAAGTAATTATGGAGGACAATGGTAAGCGAAATGGGTAATAGTGATTTGATTAGAAAGTTGAAAAATTTACTGAGCAAGCTTGAGAGTTCATGATCAAGCATTAGGCAGACAACAGTGGGCAAATGATGTTTGCCAAGGCTTTGGTTGGTAGAATTACATGTCTGAAAAGTCCAGCTATTTAGCCAATGGTGAAAAAAGAGAGGAAAGAAAATCTAAGGGAACAAATGTGTAATAGGTATTAATTATAGACCAGGGGCAGTCACTGCAAAATATGACCTGCAGATGTTTTATTTAGCCAACAGAGCGGTTTTTTAATGCTTTTGAATTTGAAACACTTTAGGCAGGTCAGCAGGCATTCCAGGTTTGCATCCCCTCTGTCCTTCTCCACCCGGGTCCCCAGCAGGGTCTCTACTAGCTCTGGAGAGGCCTAACTGGGAACTTGTAAAAAGCTCCTTTTTGGGAACATGCAGCCCAAGGCACACAACTCTGTGAACAGAGCAGAGTTGGGATTGTGGCTCCTACTTACTACTCTGCCATGAGATTTTGTGAGATTTAAAAACTGCACACCCTTGCCTGGGAAATTCTTACTACTGTCGTATGACCTACCATTTTGCATGTTGATGTTACCTACCTGGTCCCCAAATGTCTTGCATTATTGACCCTGAATTACAATTAGACGTCTTTATGACATTATGGTATCATAATCTAAACTAAAGAAATTTAATTGGCCAGTAGATAATTTACTTTGGAAACGATGCTGAATCAATATTTTCTTTCTTTCTTTTTGAGGAAGATTAGCCCTGCGCTAACATCTGCCACCAATCCTCCTCTTTTTGCTGAGGAAGATTGGCCCTGAGCTAACATCTGTGCCTTTCTTCCTCTGTTTTATGTGGGACACCCACCACAGCACAGCTTGACAAGTCGTGCATAGGTCTGCACCCGGGATCCGAACTAGAGAACCCTGGGCTGCCGAAGCAGAATGTGCGAACTTAACCACTGGGCCACTGGGCTGGCCCACCTGAATCAATATTTTCTTTCTCACTGTATTATTTGACTTTTTCCTTTATTGATACAAACATCAGAAATATTTAGTTTTTAATGGCAAGAGGAAAATTAACTTCATGTGAAAAATATAGCTAGAGTTTTTTTTTAGACATCACTAAAAAAAAGTGAATATTGAGTACCTATTATAGTTATATATATTCTTGAAAAAATACATTAGGGTTTACACTTATATCCAACTATTAGAATGACATATCTATTCTTCTTATGAATAACAAAAGTCACTGTTTCTACTTTTGTGTTTCTTTATTTAAAGGAAAATGGATATCTTAAGAGGTTGCTAGGAAAGTTATGCAAATGAAAAAAGGTAGTAAAAAGAGTAAATATGCTGGAATATAAGGAAAATAAAAGTATCATAATATTTAATTTCCATGAGATTATGCTGATGAGACCCTTATTAGCATATTAGGTAGACCAGGGCAAATATTGCCTGCTAAATCAATGCCACTTTAAAAATAATTTAATTTAGAGGCCAGCCTGGTGGCGCAGCAGTTAAGTTTGCACGTTCTGCTTCGGTGGCCCGGGGTTTGGCGTTTCAGATCCCAGGTGTGGACAGGGCACTGCTTGGCAAGCCATGCTGTGGCAGGCATCCCGCATATAAAGTAGAGGAAGATGGGCGCAGATGTTAGCTCAGGGCCATTCTTCCTCACCAAAAAGAGGGGGATTGGCAGCAGATGTTAGCTCAGGGCTAATCTTCCTCAAAAAAAAAATTAATTTATATACAAAGTTTTATTCTAAATATAAATTGATAATTGGTAGTTTTTCTTTCCTTTGAGGAAAATAAGTTGGGCAATTGGCTAGGAGGGTAAGGAAAACTTATTTCACCATCGATAACTTCCAGCTTTGAGAGAGTGGGGAAAAGAACTACTGACTTAGCATCTCCTTTTACCTCTGTTCCCCTTTGGCGGTGACCATTGTTATATGACAGTGCAATGGTGCAGGTGCATGTAACCCACTCGATCTGTGAAGTTAGTGGCATCCTGTGCTTATATGTGTCTCCCAGAGGCGTCTCTGTGTCATCCCGCAGGCTGTGTTCAGTGGATATAAAATGTCTGCACGCTGCGAGTATATGGCCTACTCTATCAGAGGATATTAGTTAAATTAAAACACATGTTAAATAGAATATAGGTGCAAGTATTGAAATGAGTTATCCAGATGAGATTGTGCTGTAATCTCCTTTACTCAGAGTGTTTTAAAACCTGCAAAGGTATATTTTAAAAGCTCCCAAGGTAATTCGAGATATGAGTTTGCCCTACTCGAGGTTATGCAGAATACCAATCAATGGCCTTGTTAAGCCTGCCTTTACCTGTTAATTTACCCTGGATCCTCAGGTTTTGCTCTGTCTCTTAGCTTTGTCCGTATAACATGGCATGTTATCTTTATAATGAGAGGATGAAATAGATCCATTAGAGTAAGAGACATGTGCTGTTAATGAGTTTCCAGCCAGCTATCAAGGTATCATCAAATGTGGTTTATCTTGGTGAATGAAAGTTTGAATAGAGAATTAAGCTCCCACACTGACTGTTGAAGTGCAGTGGATCATTTTGTTATTTAATGTCACACTTCACTGGACACACTTCACAGAGCAGTGAATCATGCTTAAAACAAGCAGCCTTTACTTTAAGGACAGCAGATAATGCAGCAGAGGTGAATAATAAGTGTTAGCAGTCTTAACTTTCTCTTGCAATTCTCTCTCCCAGGTGCCTGATGGGCAATTTACAAAGTACATATGCTCTTTTATAGATTGGAACTTGGGATCCGGCCAGTGGCCTGAATATGACAGAAAGTCAAAAGGGAAAGCCAGCCAACATCACAGATTCCTTATCCAATCGTTCTTTGATTGTTACCACCATTTTGGTAGGTATTTGTTTTTCCGTTCTTTTTGGATAACTGTAGAAATAAAGACGGAAGTGGTTGGGGAAGGACATTATAATTGAAGCAGTAATGAACAAAATGTAATGCATTTTACAGTTACTTAGCAATTACTGTCTAACAGATGAGTCAATGTTAATTTAGTCACAGTTTTATTCTGTTAGTCTTCAATGATGGAAATTGTATTAATGTTTGGGCTGCTTATGTTGACTAATAATACAGCTTCATATATTACTGAAAATCTTTACAATTCCTGCGAAACTAGTTGCTATTGAAGAATTGCCGATGTTAAGATTTGAAAAATGCGTGAGCATGCAGCTGTATAAATATAGTTATGTGACGAGCCTCATGTGAACTGTGCTTCCGCTTTTGTCTCCTGAAAATATATTCCAGAGGGCATGCCATTCATTTTTCTGGATTTTTTTCTATTATAATTCTATTTTAACCTTGCTTTCAATTTAATTGTTTTCATCATGGAGAATCACTTTTACTTTACTAATCTCCCTAATGAAATCAAATGACAAGTGCTTTTTTAAGCCAGAAATATTTTCACGCCAACAGAATTAAATTAATACTGATAAGCTAGATATTTTTACCCCTCTTGTAATTACATATTTTAATTAGATCACACAGTAATGTTCACTTCTGCCTACTATGCCTTTTGCAAATAGGAATTTTAATTTTAGTATAAGCAAGGAGCTCTTATATTATTTAGTCGGTACTTTCTACCTATAGAATAAGCTTATCAATGGTAGTTCTTATGTCTCCCCGGGTAGTCAATAAAAATGTAAGGTTAATGTCCAGAACAAACCACCACACAGTTTCAGCATTTATGTAATTTCTACATTTGATCTATGGTGGCAAATCAAGCTGGGAGGAATTCATAATCTTCTCCTTTTAGTAACAGCAACGGATGTCAGATCTCTAGGCATGTCAAAGTAAAATAACTTTGGTTACAGACTCTTGATAGTGAAGCAAAGCTGGTAATCATGAAATGATGGTGATGAAAGCTCATGAAGTCTTTTAAACACTCCCTTTCTAAGAACCTCAGTGAATACTTGATTCCTTATCCATCATATTCAAACTTTTTAGGTCCTTTTTAACTTAATTTTATATCTCCCTCTCTTTTCAAAGATAACTGTCATACTCACCAATCCACCATCCCTGGTTTTCAGATGGAATATTCTCACAGGATGCTAGTGCATCCTTTTTCTGCTGGTGTGTCCTGGATTTCATTACTGCCTGCTAGGACTATTGCAGTAGCCACGTAACTGTCCCTCATACCAACAGCGTTCCTGTTTGCAATGCACCCAACCCTCCACTGTAAAGATCTACTTCTGTCATTTTCCTGCTTCCTTGCTTACAAATCTTTAGTGAATCCTTACGGACCTTTAAAAAGGCCCCCAAATTTTGACCCTGATGTTCAAAGCCTTCTACAGTCTTGTCTTTTCCTACCTTTCTATCTTTATTTCCCATTATTACTCCCTTTCCAGAACCCTGTGTTTTAATTGAACTGGAATAAGCAGTTACCCTATTATTGTGATTATGTCAACCCTGTTCCCTTTGTCTGCACCATGTTTCTCTCCATTTCTGAGATATTATAGTACCCGTCAGTACTTTATATTATTTAGAATTAATATTATACTGTCCTTTACTTCGCATGTGCAGTATTTCTCCCAACATCACTGAACATTTCTTGGAGGAACAAGATCTGACTGTGTCTCCTGTTTTTACACCATGTGTGCCTCTACAATGCCCGCAGAGTAGAGAGTGCTGTGCAGGGGACATCTGTAGTCTTCAGCAATTGGCCCCCATACTTCTTTCAGTGTTCTCCTTGATCCAGCCAAACTCCCAAATGCATCACTTATTTTAGACTCTAAATCTTTGCTCAGTTCTTTATGTTCCCCTGTGAAAAATCCTCTTCATCCTTCCAGACCTGTCTCAAAAGACACCCACTCCATGAAATGGTCTGATCTCTCCATGTTGTGTGTACGTGTGTTTGTGAGTGTGCCTGGGTGTGGGGGGTACAGTTTATGTGTCATAATACTCTATTGTGGCACTTACCATGCATTGCTTTTTTAGTTTAGAAAATTTGTGTATATCTGTGACTCCATTTAACATGAATCTCTTCAAGGCCAATGATCAAATTTTATACTTTTTTGATCTCTCAATGTCAGAGAAAAGTGTCTTAGGCATGGCAAGCACTCAACAAATATTTGTTAAATTAAATTAAATAAATGGTATTTAACTAAATGGAAAATTGGAGGTAGTATGCACCTTTCAAATGACTATGTTTAAATATTTTTCAAGTGTGCAGGTTATTGCAAACTTCTTGTTCAAACAAAGTGGATGATTAAGACTACCCATATCATTTCTCAGTCTTCTTAATTACTCAGGGTTGTTTTTTCCAAAGTTTTTTTTTTTTTTTTTTTTTTGAGGAAGGCTAGCCCTGAGCTAACTGCTGCCCATCCTCCTCTTTTTCTGAGGAAGACTGGCCCTGAGCTAACATCCATGACCATCTTCCTCTACTTTATATGTGGGACGCCTACCACAGCATGGCGTTTGCCAAGTGGTGCCATGTCCACAACTGGGATGCGAACTGGCAAACCCCGGGCTGCTGAGAAGCAGAACGTGCGAACTTAACTGCTATGCCACCGGGCCAGCCCCTCTGCATTGTTTTATAAAAAATATCTGATGTTTTTCTCAATAATAAACAATTTTGTATCTATAGATAAACATGTAGTATTTAATCTTAACATCTTATCAGAGCCAATCATAAAGCTTTTAAAAACGTACTGCTATACAAAATTAATTCCATACCTTTGAAACAGTATTTTTGAGCTTTGGACCTTGGACATCTTCATCTTTTTAAGTTCCCCAGATCTTTCTGATCTATAATGATGATTGAGAACTACTTCTCAGATCATTGCTCTATATAACTTAGGTGTAAGGTCAACTGTGGAACATACTCAAAGCTCACATTTTAATAAATAGTTTACTTTATATTCTAGAGTATGTCACTCTACTGGTTTCTAAGAGATACTGATATTTATTAAAAGGAAAGGCACTTTGTTTTTATATCACTTAGTTAAAAAAATTATTTTTCTGAGTACTCTGATCACAAAGTACCCCCAATCAAGAAAAGAATAGATTTGAAGAGATAATTTACCTTATCTATGGAAGTCTTATGCTTGATGTAATTTATTGGTGTTTAAGTCATATTTCATAAGGCAGTTATGATCATTTGATTTATGTTATGATTATTTTGTGCTTTTCTCTCTTGGAAAATGTCAGAGGAGATTCTGGCTGTGCTGTGAATAATGACATCTCCACAAAGAGAAATTCGCTTCTTCTTGTTCAACATTTTTATTATGTGTCTTAAAAAAAACTAGTGAGGTTTTCTAGAATTCACTTGATTATGCTAATCATAATCAGGTCCATTTCTCTTGAATTTTATGCATTCATTTATTTTTATTCATTTATTTTTTTATTTAACAAATATGTACTGAATAATGGTGAAATTGAACTAAAAGCTGTATTTGATGAATACAATAGACATGGTCTCCTGCCCTCATGAAGCTCAGAAAATGGTAAGGATTCATATAGAGGATTACACACGCACACACACACACACACACACTGCACCTTGTGATTAGGATATAAGAAAAAGATAAATGGTTGATATCTTTTACAGGTTGATCCTGAGTTATACTGGAGGTCAAGAGTGGAAGGATTAGTCCGATTAGGCCTCACTGCAGAGGAATAGCCAGATGAGACCTGAAGTTTGAGAAGGAATTAGCAAGCTAAAGAAAGGGGAAAGGAGAATTCTTGGCAGAGAGAACAGCATATGCAAGGGCCCTGAAGCAGGAAAGATCTTGGAAAATTTGCAAAATTGAAAGAAGACTATGATGGTGGCTGGTGCTTTGGTTTGCTTCTCAGCTTCATCACATATGATTATATGAAGACGGTTCATTACAAAAAATGCTAGGACATTTTTTGCATGTCTACTATGTGCTAGACATTGTTCAAAGCATTACTCATGGATTTACTCATTTAATTGTCATAATAACCTTTCGAGATAGATACTATTATTAATTCTATTTTACAGGTGAGGAAACTGGGTGTCCAAATTTCCTAAGTAACCTACTCGTGATCACAGAGCTAAAAGTAGAGTATCAGAGTTTCAACCAATCTCTGTAGCCAACTTGAACAACTGATACTATACAACGAGAGCTCCACTGGCTCATTATGGAAAAGTCTAGCAACTATAGTTTGTGACCAAAATAGCATCCTGTTTGAGAATTGTTTACCTAAAACAATGTGTCTCATCCAGAAATCCCACATATGCCATGATGAGTGTGTCCCCAGACGTCTAGACATTCCCGTCAACAGAGGCCAAGATTCAGGCTACTCTTGCCTGGATGTCTTGAGCCTCTTGTTTCTCTCCTCTCTTCATTTAGCACTCAGTTTTCTTTCAGCTTCTTTAATCCATAATCTCAGATTTTCCTGGGCAATCAAAATAGCATTGGGGCTTCTCTCATTCTCTGTTTAGAATTGAGATTAAGCATCTTGTTTACAAATGTCTTTTACTCCCCATCAACAACACAACCTATGCCCAATGCACTACATGAGTGCAGCGTATGGTTATATCATAGGATGGATTCATTTTAGAAAGCCTTAAACAATTTTTTAAATGTTTAGATTCTTTTTAGTTTTGATTTAAGATTCATGGTATCATGCAATTTGGAAATTTACGTAATTTCACCTGAAGGTCTAGACCCAAAACTCAGTTCTGCTTATGCCGTCTCCTTAACATTCCTCACGTTACCTCTCTGGTCTTTGAATTTCAAGTTCAATTGTTATTAAAATTCCCTTGCTTCTTGTGTTTATCATTATTAATGGAACTAAAAATAGCAACTTTAGAATCATGTTTTCATTTATGATGATTTTGCTTATTACATAAAAATTCCTAATTGCCAAAAATACTAATTCGAATGAGATGTAGAAGAATAACGTGTGCTGTATCTTCAGTTTATACCTTCATCCTGTTGTCCTTACTGCTGTGGATTCACTAACTAGAGGCAGGATCAAATGACCGAATACTTGAGTTCGTATGGGAATTGCTTATTTTCCCTCTGTGTTCTTGGTTTTCAATAGATTTTTTTCAGGCCTAAGTGTGTTGAGTGCTTCCCACTGTGCTGCTTCTGTATAATAATTGATTTTTGTCTATCAAAAGATTACTAGCACTTAAAGGCCAACTACGTGTTCTTTCTCTTGGCAACTAATACCATTTTAGTGTGCAAATGGCTACGAATTTGTTTACTTTTTCACAAAAGGCACTCTTAAGGAGGTTCTTTCTTCCGCATTGCTCAATGAATTTAACAAATGTGCTTGCATCTGCAACTTAGTCTTATTTTTTAATTTTTCTAGCACTTCCTGGAAGGTTACGTATTGCACTATTGAGTTTACTTGCTTAGGCTTGTAAAGCTTTATTGTCTCAGCTCACAGATTTAGAAGGCTTATCTGGGAGCAAAGTCTCAAGGACAATGGAAAGAATCACAGTACAAAAGGGAAGACTGACTGAATCATCCTCTAAATCGTTCTGAAGCTTCTCTCATAATATCAACAAAAGCAGATTTCTAGGGGTTCAAATCTGCCACTGCAATAAGTTTTCCTCTGATTCTTCTCTTTCCATTGTCACAGAAGGACTGTCAAACTCAGAGTTCTTCTTAGAGAGTTGTTAGCATTTGGGCTTGGAAAACCAGACTCTGCAGCTTCACAAAGAAAAAAAGACTTTCATTCTTAGTAACCCGTACATCATTTCTAAGCAGTTTTGAACATGTATTCTGGAAATATTAAGATCAAAACCCCTTAAGGAAGATATAGTAGACAGACATGTATAAGTACTACTTGAGTTTTAACATGTGAAATGAAAGTGCCTCATTCAAATTCACTCTCACTGTACCCCATTCCTGCAACCAGCTTGTTCAAAGGCAACCACACCTTTTCTCACCATATTTTTCTTCTGTTTCAGGGATCATACTGGCACTACACTTCTCCCTTTCATTCTTGCTCTAATAGCTCAATCTATTGTATTTCAAATAACTTCCCATATTCTCTCAGACTTCCAGATTCAGCGAGATAAAATAAAACTTTTGGTGGTGGGACCATAGAGAAAGAAAGCATGAGTTTTAATGTGAAATTAAGCATAATTAAAAAAAAATCTCTGCTTCTCAATCATTAAAAGCTTTATGAGTGACCAGACTCATTGTTACCACGTAAATACACATACACACACACACACACACTACACATCCCTGCTTCTTTCATCCTTCTTTATTAAATCTACTTTAAAAGTGCTACCATAATAAAGATTCTTAAGTATTTTAATTTTGTTGTTATATTCTTTTTTATTGTCAACATTACTGTCAATACTCTAATCTTGTTGAAGATTATTTTATTGTGAGCAATATATTGTTTGGTATAGCAGAGTGAATAGAGAAATCTGAATTTTTGGTTCAGCTCAACCACAGCAAACTCCATGGAAATGCAATATTTTTGCTTTACCCTTCTCATTTTTAAAGATATCACAATAGAATCAGTGTAAAATTATACAATCCAAATGTCAGCTATGACCTTGATCTGAGATTCACATGTAAATTTGCAGCTACTTACAGGACATATATCCACCTGCATGTCCAGTATCAAACTCGGCATGCATCAAACCTCCTTCTTCAATTCAGCTTTTACCATAGCTCTTTCTCCTGTGTTTCCAAACTTTGTGCTTCCAGTACTTTTCGCTCAAGCCAGAGGTTTGTTTTTTTTTCTTAAATACCTCAGTCTCTTTACACCCCATGTTCACAATTCAGGTACCTAAGAGTAAAAAAGGGTGGATTATTCTAAGAGGGTTTAACAAAGAAGTGAGTCAAGGGACATTTTGAACAAGTGAGATATGGTTTGTTCATGGGTACTACCGAATGGGGGATTTATAGAGTCTGATTTGAGAGACATAGTACCAAGAGGAAAGAAGAAAGAGATGGCAGCATTGAAAAATCAGATATGAGATTTCTCAGAGATGGATTCAATGTGGTGCAAAAACATTGGAGAAATGTGGATGAGGACGTCAAGGTTAAAAGCCTAGGAGGCAGAGGTGTTAGCATCGACACAGAACACAATAGGGATGTTGGGAAGGGAGATAACAAGCCCTATTTAGTCATGTATGAATGGAGATGTTGGCAATAACTTTTGTGTAGTCAAATCTTGATTATTCATGTAAGAGGATAATAAATTAGATTCAGAGATGAAATGCAGTTTAGAGATTAGCTAATAGGTGCAGTCTCCTTTCCCATCAAACCTTTTACTGGAAGAGCAGTGAAATGGCACATTTGATTGATTTGAGCTTCAGCTTTTTTTTTTTTTTGCCTCTTTTTCTCTTTCACTTGTGAATTAAGCTAATGAAATATTTAGTGGCCAAAATACAAATACCAGCAGAAAGATAGTAACAACCAAGACCTCCAATCTAAACTGATAATTCAGTCAAGTGGAGGAGTTTAATAGTTTACCAGTTTTTACTAAAATATGAATTCTTTTTTTCACACAAGCACAATGATAATCTCTAAGCCATATGCTCCTTTAAACCCTTATTGCTCTGACATCAGTAAGTCTCTTTCTTGAAATGCTGATGAACAACACAGCTAGCGATACTCTAGCCCTTTTTTCTTGAAAGTTAATTTCAATTACTCAGTCGTTATTTCTATACGAGTCACTACGATTTCAGGTGATTAAATATTACATTGCAAGGAGTAAGAAGCTCTCCTCGCCTTCCCAAATTCCAGCAGATTTCCTGTAGATAGAGAGTAAAAGCAAAAACTCTTTTTAGAATGAAAATTATGACCAATAAAGACTCAGCTTTTTGTACATTATGTAAATTCTCTGAAGTTATTCTTCTGAAAGGAGGTAAACAGGTTGTAGCAACTAAGAATATGATGATTGTGTCTGCAGTGGTGTACTAAAGGATTTCTGTGTGTGTGAAAGTCAGTCATCAAAAAGAATGCTTTGGCTTAATAGACTTGCAACACAAAATAAAGAAAAAGAAAAGAAACTTTGTAGATTGCCTCAGATTAAATTTTGAACAATAAAACCGGAAATGGTAAATAATAATCATGGTTTATTAAAGTTATTAAGGTAAAATATTGCTCTACAGGCTTGCTATGCTATTTTGTTGTTGTTTTAAAACATAAGCCCCCAGATCACGATTGTTATTCATTTTCTATCCAGAAAGTTCATGTGAAAGTGCATTTTGTAATAACATCTTGAATATTGAAATGGAGTTTGTTTTCCAGGCAAGAGAACAATATATGAGCCCTCTCTCTCATTGCTGGTTTTTGATCCTAACAAACCAGTCATCCTTAGTATTGCTTTTTCTTGAAAACATTAAGGTGTCATGATGGTAGCTGCTTTCACTTTTTCCTCCTGTTATCTTCACTTCCAATTTTGATAACCTGTAATGCACCATAGGCTTCTAACATGAATGCTAATTAGGTATGGCAGAATTCAGACTAAGAGCCAGGGTGAATAGAAGGAAATTGAAAGACCGGGACTCAGACAATGGCAGGGACTCTCTTAGCTCTACAGCTGTAAAAACACAGCAGTTGGAATGGCAGAGACTGAGAAAGGAAATGAAATAATACTATCTGGTCAATGGAGAGAGAACAGTCAACTGTATTATTATTATTTGTGCTTATCTACTGCTTATTGTTCCTGTTGGTCATTTCTTCTGACTGTGAATTGGAAAATTTATTTGGCCTGTCCAGTTAAGTTTTTATGTAATTTTTTAGCAACATTTAAGGTACTATGAATCATTAAAATGTAATTGCAATACTAGTAGTTAAGCTTATTGTTAACTAATTCCCTTAAATATATGATCGTTTTCCATTTTTAAGATCAAAGTTTACTACATACATTTATGAAACTTCCTTAATTTAGCTAGGAAAAAAATAGCAAGACTATTTTAGAATGACTAAAATGTGGTTGAGACCAATGGTGATATTTATTAAAAGAAGTGAAATTACAAACTTGAAATTGTCTGTATGCCTTGGATAGTATAAGACATTATAAAACCAAATAGTTAATAATCTTTACAAATGTTAATGATACTAGATTCTCATTAAATCTCATCAGATTTAAATATACCATTTTAAATTAATGCAAACAAATACCTTATAAATGAATCATTCATGTATAATGTAACAATCATTAATTCTGAATTTCTTTTGGAAGAATTTATAAAACATGATCAACTAAATTAGCACTTAAACATATTTTTTCATAATATTGATAAATACAAAATACATTTTTTAATCATCTTCCAATTATGAGATTCACAATTTCTTTCATACTCATTAACCAAAAGTTGGCTAATTAAGAATAAAGCTCTAAAAATATCTATTATTTCTCACCATCATAATAAATATTTTCATGAAATTTTCTTAAGCAAAAATAGTATGTATTTTTGAAGCAATTTAAGACAAGCATAAGAACAATCAACAATTTCTGGAGAAAAAAATGCAAACTGTCTAAAAGTTAGGACGTGGAAATATTGGTTCTTCATTCTGCGTGAAGATGTTTGACCATGGATTGGCTCGCTTCGCAGATGGACTGGTGCCCCTAGCCAGCTGTCAAGCAGGAGACAAGGGCTGGACCGTGACTTTAGAGAAGCTTCTTATGATGTTCTAAGTCAGAGTTAAAGAAAAACAAGCTGAAGGAACAAAACGTAAAATGTCCCTTCATTGAGCCTGGTTTTCTGTTTAAACTTCCCTCTGTTTTACATCTTTAATCTGCGGTTGCAGTCCTGCTCCTTTTTATTAATTTGGGTATTGGTTTTATAGTGCAAATAATTAGAATTGTCTGAAAATCTGTGATCAAAGTTCTCACTAGATGTCCATAACGGGAGCTATCCTCATTAACACTGTAAAAGATAGGCTTCCTCTTCACTTTCCAATAAAATTCTTAATGAAGACTCAGGAAAAAACAACACAAAAATGATGAAAACATAGTGATATTATAAGCTAAAGTTAAGAGGAGACTATGTACCAGTATTTCAGTAGAATGTCCATCAAATAGAGCTTGTGGGGACAGATTGCTGATTATCTTCTAAAATAACCCTACTTATGAGTCCTAACAATGTGATTTTATGTTTTTATGCCATAATTATAGGAAAATATTTTATTTTTGAGCGCTTCCCTTACTTCTTATCTTGAATCACTTTATGGAAATATTCCTATATTTAAGAGATCTGCAATTAACTGTTTTTAGTTGTTTAGACATTTAATCATGCATCTTATATGTAGCTATAATTTCATCTCTACCTTTACTAATTTTTAATTGCTTTTATCTGTTTTATTCTTATTTGTATTTGGTGAGCACTTCATTGAGCCTGTTTTCCTTCTTTTAATGGTATTTTATTTTTTGATTATTAACTTTGACAATAGATTCATTCTCAAGAAGACTTTCCATTCCTAGTTTTCCAATTAATTATTTTTCAAGAATGGACACTGAATTTTATTGAATACATTGGTCATCTATAGAGATTATCATTAATTTTTCTAGTTGTACTTATTGTTCTGATGAATCTATTAATCAATTTTGAAATAGTAAAAGTAATTATATTCCAGAGATAAACTATTATTGGTTGTGGTTGAAAAATATTTCAGTAGACTGCTATGTTTTGTTTTCTATGTTGTTTTTAGGTACATTTGGTAGCGACTATTCCTTAGTTATGGTGTTTAACCATTTTGTTAGCTTTTTATGTCAGTGTTATCCTAACTTCATTTAAAAAGATGGAAACTGATTCCACAGCATTTGCTATCCTCCAAACCTATGTATCATGAGGTTATTTGTTTTTATTAGATTAAAAATAAAAACTCCACAGTATTTAGATTTTTTCTGGAAAGATTTCTTTAATAACTGTTGTGATTTCTTTTATGGTTATTGACATGAATTTTATTGCTTCTTTTTTGAGTCAATTTTATATTGTGCTTTGATGAATATCAAGGTATTCAATTTTTTTTTTTTTTAAAGATTGGCACATGAGCTAACAACTGTTGCCAATCTTCTTTATTTTTTTCTGCTTTTTCTCCCCAAATCCTCCAAGTACACAGTTGTATATTTTAGTTTCGGGTCCTTCTAGTTGTGGTATGTGGGACACTGCCTCAGCATGGCCTAATGAGCAGTGCCATGTCCGCGCCCAGGATCCCAGCTGGAGAAACCCTGGGCCGCTAAAGTGGAGCGCAAGAACTTAACCACTTGACCATGGGGCCAGCCCCCAAGGTATTCAAATTTGTTAACATAGATTTTCATATAAAGTCATCATATAAATTTTATCATTTCTATCTATTGAGTCCCTTTCTCATATAAAATTTGTTAAAAAATTTTTTTCTTAAATTTGGTTAGTTAAGAAATCTTATTTTATTGTTGTTGTTTTTACTAAAAGACATGTTTATAATTTAGCCATTTTCTTCTTTCCTATTTTCTACTTCACTTATTTTTCTTCTATTTCCTTATTCTTTTCTTCTCAGTTTTCTTACATTTTTGGTTGTCCATTTTCTAGCTTCTTATATTTAAGCACTCCATTTATTTATTTTTTTAAAATTATTTAATGACAAATTCATATAAGGCTGAATTTTTCTCTGAAAACTGCTTTGAAGATACTTTTCTTTTAAAATAAAAATGGTGTAGCTTAGTAGTTAGCAGAGTGCTTTGGAGTCAAGCAGAACCTTCATCTCTCAAGCCATGCCTGGCTGTGAAATTCAGATAATAGTTATTAGATAGTGTATTTAAATAATATGCTTACTGAAAATTCTTTTTAAAGTCTACACTTTTCTTTAACTATATTGAAAGAAATTTAACCTTAACTTAGCTATTGAATTTAGTGTTTAGGGTCTTTTTAAATGTCAACTTCCCATTCTTAAGCCCTTTACTTAACTGGTACCAATAAGAACTTTGTCTCTTTTTATCTGATGAATGTATGCTTGCTAATTTTCATCCTGTTTGTAAATTTTATGACAAAATGGCTAGAATATAAATTTCTTAAGTATTTCAGCATTTTTCCTTGAAAACACTTGATATTTTTTCATTGGTATAATTTTCACTCTTTTCTGATTCCCCAGTTTTATTTTCTACTACTTATAGCTTTAAAGATAATTTCTTCCTTTATCTTTGTGATTTATTTTTTATGTATTTATTATGGCCAGGCCAGGTCTAGGTAAGGTGTTTTTATTTTTTTTTTCCAATCCAATTGCCAGCTTTCTATGAAAGTATCAATTCATCTTCAAATCTTCTTACCAAGATTTAAAAAATTTTCTCTCAATATAGGGACAGGTACCAGGTTAGCTATGAGTTCCTTTCATGTCTTTGGAATACTCACACCCTGAAGCCTGTGCCCTCCTGCTGCATCCTGGTCTCCTTTCTCTATAGGCCTCTGACTCAGCTGTCATCCTGGGGCTTCCCTTCACCATCATGCTCGGGATTCTATTTGTCTTTCTCCTTTCCTGGAGCCCTATTTCCTACATCCTATGATTTCACTTTTCCTGAATTATTCTCTCATTTTGTTAGAGTACAGGCTGTAATAGCATCCTGAGAAAGTTCACATGAGAGGTAAAAATTTTCTACCCTTTATATCTGAAAACATTGCCTCCTGTCTATAGAATTATCAATTGAATTCTTTGGAAGGCATTGCTCCATTTGTCCTCTCTTCCTGTGGCAGTTGTTCAGATGTACATGGTCATTGTGATTCCTAATCGTTTGTATGTGGCCTATATTTTTCCTTCCTACGGACAATTTTAAGATCATCTCTTTATTCCTGAAGTGTGAGATTTTCACTAATGATATGGCCTGGTGTGTGGAACATTTAAAACCTCATTATGTTGAACATTCTCTAGAGTCTAGATCTGTGCTGTCTAATAGAGTAGCCCGTAGCCACACGTGACTATTTGAAATCTAGCTAGATTGAATAACAATGTACTGTAAGTGCAAAATAAACACTGGCTTTCAACAACTTGATCTAAAAAATAATGTAACATATCTCAATTTTATATTGGTTATATGTTGAATGATAATATTTTGGATATATTAGGTTAAATAAAATATGCTATTAAAATTAACTTTACCTGTTACTTTAACTTTTTCTTTTTAAATGTGGCTACTAGAAGATTTTAAATAACATATGCGACTCTTATCTGTGGCTGGCATTATATTTCTATTCGACAGCACTGGTCCAGAATCTTGCTGGGATCGTTCAATCTGGAAATGCATGTTTTTCAGTTTTAAGATATTTTCTTAATATTATTTATTTGATAATTTCCTCTGCCTTTTTCTCATTGTCTCTTTCCCTCTGGATGTCTGGTAACTGATTTGTTAGACTTCCTAGCATTATGTAAAATTAGACAGTTTTTGTTTTTTTGTTTATTTTAAACATTGATGCCCAGGTCCCATACACAGACATTCTAATTTAATTGATGAGACCCTGGTAGTAGTATTGTTTGAAATCTCCCCAAATGACTCTAATGATCCTCTAATTTTCTCATGTATTTTCATCTTGTTTCATTTTTATTCTATTTTCTGAAAAAGTTCCTCAACTTTGTCTTCCAGCCCATCGATTGCTTTTCTTCTTTTTATTTTTAAGACTTTATTTTTTTAGAATGGTTTTAGATTCACAGCAAAATTGAGCGTAAGGTACAGAAGTTTCCCATATACCATCTACTGCCCACACATGCATAGTCTTCTCTCATTATTGACCTCTCCTACCAAGTGGTACATTTGTTACAATTGATGAGCTTACATTGGCACATAATCACCCAAAGTCCATAGTTTGCATCAAGGTTCACTCTTGGTAGATGTTCTTGGGTTTGGACAAACGTATAATGACATGTATCCATCGTTATGGTATCATATAAAGTGTTTTCTGTACCCTGTTGCCCTCCCCCACCCCGGTCTTCCCTGAATCCTTGGCAACCACTGATCTGTTTACTGTCTCTATAGTTTTGCCTTTTCCAGAATGTCATGTAGTTGGAATCACACATTTCAGATTGGCTTCTTTCAGTTAGTAATACACATTTAAGGTTTCTCCATACCGTTTCATGACTTGGTAGCTCATTTCTTTTTAGTATGCTTTATTTATTTTTAATTCTGTTATATTTTTAACTTCCAAAAGCTTTTACAAGTTCTGGATTTTTTTAAGTAGCATTGATTCATTATAGTTTGGTTTTTGTTTTCACCTGTTCTTTATATTGTTTCTATCTCATTTGTGGTTTTTTTCCATTTTGTTTCTGCCTAGTTGTTAGAGGCTTCACTCAAGTTTTCTCAAATGTCCATTCATACTTTGGTGTAAGGCACTATAAAAGAGAGTGGGAGCTCTATGGACATGAGGAGAATTAACTGACAGGTGAACTGAACAGTGAAGCGTTTGGGGAGGGATAAGGTTTTCCATCTGTAGCGTCTAACAAATATATATATATATATATATATATATATATATATATATATATATATTCTGAGTGGTGTAATTTATGAAAGAAATCCTTCAGCCTGGGTAACACCATGTATCTGCTAGTGTTATCAGTTGAGAAGGGAAAACAGGATGAAGAACTTACTTTTGACTGATGCAAACTTTAATTTAGTCCTCTAGATTTTAGCATGGTACTTAATCTCTGAATCCAGAGCCCATTGGACCCAATTTCTCCTTTAGTTTTCTGTCAGGGTCAGGGCAAGGAAGGATGGGTAGTTCCCAGAGGCCTGTTGGAGAATTTACCTGGTTTTCTAATTGATACAGAGTATGGACCTCTGAGCAAGGACTTAGGAAAAGAACAAAATATTTTTTCAACTGTGTCCAGGAGATCAAGGCTTCTTGGTTTCCTGTGGCCTTACATTTACTGTCAATTCTTTCAAAATTATAGTTAAATGCCCTCATCATTTGCCTTACAACTCTGTATATTTTCAAGAACCTGTTTAAAAAGTCATGAATTTCAGCTAGATGAGTAGGGCAACTTGTCCACCCTGCTCTGCCCATGCCAACACACTAGTGAAAGGATGGGACAGTGGTGCCACCTACACCTCAACAAGAAAATAGACTGAATTTTGGATCTACAGTTTTCCACTCCAAGAGTCCATGCTTCTTTTTAAACAGAATTCATCACCAATAGCCAGCCTTTTCTTTTCACTCTGCTTATACAACTTATTTCTTAAGAAGAGTCTAGAGCATGCATTATCTCAAGTAGAATGAAGCCCTTTTTGATGACATGTTCATGCTCTTGCCCCAGTGTTGTTCTACATGGCCTACAATCTACCAATTATTTTTCACACGTGATTTTCCGTACATATCTGAAGTTCATGCCCACACTTTTAGCAAGACTCTGTTACTCTTACTTTTCACTGTTGTGAGCTTTTCTATTTGCCCATAGCCTCAGAACTACTTGGGTAAGGAGTTAAGAGAGGGGATGCCAGTCCCTGCTTTTCACAAATCCTTGAGCTATATTTGGTTTGGGAGTAGGAATCTGTTAGGTGAAGAAGGAATACAAGATATGTCAGACAGTAGGAAAAGTATATTTGAAGACACAGCTAAGTGAAAGAGTTTAGAGTATATGAATAACTCTGGGTAATTCACTATAGATGGAGCACACAGAATGTGGGAGAGAAATGATAGATGAGGGTGAGCAAGCTGGCAACAGCAGAGAAAAGGCCTTTGTAGGTCTCATGAAGGAATTTAGATTTTATGCTATCCATAATGAGGCAATTTTGCAGGATTTCAAGTCTATGAACAATATGATCAAGTTGGAATTTTTAAGATCCCTCTTAGTATTGGAGATGGAATTGCATGTAGTTCATGAGACAGGATTTGATAAGACCAGCCAAGAGAACATTGCAAGAGTGAGAGCTGATAAGATTCAAACTATGGTGGTATCTAAAGGGTTGGGAGAAGGAAATGAGATTCAAAGATATATAGGGTGGAGAATGGGGAATGTTAGTAACAGTTTGCAACCTGGCATTTAAGGAGAGGTTAGAGATTAAGAAGACATTTATTTTTCTGGTAAACATGGCTGGAAACAGAATTGATGTAAAAAAGCAGAATTGGGGTAATACAAGATGAATTTAATTTTAAATATATTGCATTTAATTTTACTACTGTATATTTATTTGGTTGGCAGTTATACATGTAGTTCCACAGCTGAAGAGAATGGTTTGGGCTGGAGATGATATTTGGAGTTATCAAAATTGTTGGTAGTTGGCATCATGAATGTTGGTGATATCGTTCACTTAGCAAGCTTGTGTGTGTTTTCGTAAATCTACACCACTGAACATTGCTTTCCTTTCCTCACACTTCTGTTGATTCTGTCCTCAAACCTGCTGTATTCTGTTTGGCTTGACAAGTGATTATGAATCCAGGGCTTCCCAGGAAGATAAAGAGTCTGTGATATAAAAAAAAGAAAATACTGTTTTTTGAATCAGGCTGAAAAGTCCCTTACCCATATTGGGAAATAGTGGTTGTCAGACGACAATCATGGGACTTTCAAGACCAGTAAGTCCTGAAATATGTCAGGTATGTCCAATCTAACTTACCTTTTTGATCAGTATCTGATTCTCAGGTCCTGATCTCTGTGTTTTCAATCACAACTTGATTACTTGACATTGACTCCTAATTGCTTCTCTTTGTTCGAGATTTAACTGGTACTCTTAATGACAGTCTATATCCGGACTTCCACCACAGTGACTCAAAAAGAAAGATACAGACCTCTTCCCCTGGCAGAAAACATACATATTTTGCTTTACTGGCATCACTAAAGAGAGTGCTTTTTGCCTAGAAATCCAGAACAACAGATGAGCCCCCAAGTCCTTATCCACTTATCAGTCAATGTATTTTAATAGGTGTGCTCCTCATAAGGCATTTATGTTGTTAATTTATGTCATCAGCTTATGTCATTAATCAGACATCCAAACATATTAACGTGAATCCTATAAGTTTTGTCTACTGAGCTCTTGTATCTTTAGTTCTACATAGTAATTTATTTTAAAAAAAAATACATGAATTTGTTTTCACCGCCTTGTTTGATTAAACCCATATTAGTCAAACAAACAAACAAAATATCATTCACCACTTCATCTGAGAACTAATAAAAAAGAAATGCCTTTCACACATAGCTGTTTGGAAAATATTTCATATTATATGGAGAATATTTTATACTGCATTCAAATGCAATTAGAGCCAAAGGCTATAAAATATTTTTTTCATGTATGTCACAGATTGTGTTTTTAAAAAGAAAATCTAGGGGCCAGCCAGTGGCATAGTGTTTGAGGTTGTGTGCTCCACTTCAGTGGCCCGGGGTTTGTGAACCTACACGCTGCTCATCAAGCCATGCTGTGGTAGCGTCCCACATAAAAAATATAGGAAGATTGGCACAGATTTTAGCTCAGGGACAATCTATCTCACCAAAAAAAATCTAAGTTTATATTTCCTCTTTTCAACTTTTAAATTTACAATTGTTGGCAAATATGCTATTCTCTGACCTTGAAAGCAAGACACAACTTACATAATACAGCATGTATTTTCTGTGCCCTATAGCAATAGGGTTCCGTGTTTGTTTGGTTACATCAGAATGTCACAGGTGCTCCACAGTTCCGACAGGTATATGATACAGGCACGCCCTACAACTATTCTGTGGTTAAAAAGATTTTAGAAAATAGGGAGTTAAGACAAATTCATTAGATTTCTCTATCACCAAGTCTTTAATAAGTTCATATGTATTTGGATATCTCCAAAGGATGCAGTTATGCAGAATTTCCAAATATTTTTCATTGCAAGATGTTTTCTTGAAAATAAGACTTGTGGGATAATTTTCCAGAAGACTACATTCTAGGTTACCCCATAACAACTTTGATGCCCTCATTGATGTTTATGATGGAATCTACTCACCTATGCAAATCCTTGATCTGCAGAAGATCAGATCTTTTTTTCTACAATTAGTTGATACTTGGTGTCTGAATTTAACACATAACTGAGAAAGGGCTTTTCTGCAGGTTGAAGGGACAAGAGGGATTCAGAAAATCTAGGTTCAAATCCTGAGTCTGCCACTTAGTGGATGATTTGCCTTGGGCAAGTTACCATAACTTTATAATGAGAATAATAATAATGTGCAAATTGAAGTTTGTATTAGAGATAAGAATTTCGAAAATATATAGCATAGTTCTCGGCACAAATTATCAGTAAATGATCATTTTTAATGGGTGCAAAGTAATTTAAAAATTAAAAAGTAATGAATGGTGCTAATATTTACTGTCTTCCCCCAAGGCTTTCTAACATGTTTATGAACATCTTGTTCTTTCGAACCATCATTCCTCTTCCTCAGGCCATGTGCAAGTAAGATTTTTCTCCATAGATTTTCTCACTTACATTTCTCATGCCTGAACAACTCTTACTTCTTCCCATTTATCTAATTTGTACTCATTCTATGATCCATTTTTCTGATGGCCTTTTCTCTAGGATGATTTATCTAACTACCTTGGGACATTAAATTCCTTTAGCTGGCACCCAATCATCTTTTTATCTATACAATTTGTTCCTTAGGCACTTACAAGAAAATTTGTATTATTAGTTTACATTTTTCTGTGCAAGTTTCCTATTTTCAACTAAATTTAAATATGCTTAAGAGAAGCAGCTCTGTCCTAAAGCAGGGTATTTTCTTTTAAGTGATAGGTACTCAATTAACATTTGTTGATTTTATTGATTACAAAGGATAGCAGGTGAAAGTTAAACTCACCATTCAGTATGTAAAAAAGAACTTTCAGCAGATACGCGCTGTAAGCACTAGTGATCAACGATGGATAATCTTCATTGCACAAGAACTTTTGAGTATGACTGTTTTGCATGCATATTCAGGAACATTGAAGGGGTTGTCAGTATCTGATCTGATTTTGGGTGAGATGAGGGTAGAAAGCCAGTTAATACTCAGTTCTTTATTCTAATCCATTTTTCAATCAGCATACTTCTACCCTTTTTGGAGAAACATAAGTAGAGCTAGAGGATGGCTAATGTTGTGTCTTTCTTTCCAAGACCGAAGAGCCTCCAAACTCAATTTGTTGTACTATATTGTAAGAAACAGAATGCTAATGATTGAAAACTCCACTTCGCAATCATTTGACAAATCATGTCTTCCCCCTTCAGGTTTGCTTCTTCTCTCTCAAACATACATTCACGTTTATCCAAAGTCAAAACAGTGAGAAAATACCTAAAGGGAGAATATTGGAGAAAAAATTCTCAACCTCATTTCCTACATCAAAATTGGTTTTAGATAGATGCTTAAAAATAATCTTAGGCAAGAGAATGCTATTCTAAGCAGGATATGAATTCAAGCACTGATAATCAACAATGATTACATCCAGATCGTTTTTCAGAATTTTATAGCAATAAAGTTTGTTTCCTAACTTAGGTCCTCATGATGTTATGTCCCCCTGTCTTTCTTGCTCCGCACTCTCTTTTCACTGAAATCATGCAGTGCTGTTCGTTCCTATCAGCGTCCACAGGAATCATTTTCTCTCTCCAAAATATTTCCATCTAGGCACTTTTTTTAACTCAGCAGTTCTCATTCCTGACTGCACATAGGACCAGCCACATAATTTACACCCCAGTGAAAAAAGAAAATGAAGATGTCTTGCTAAAAAAACTGTTAAGAATTTCCAAAGCACACCAGCAGAGCATTAAATTTAGCGAGTTCCCTTCTAACTCTTGGGCCCTGTCACACACTCATGAAACTGGCCCAACTGCACATTGTAATCACCTGGAAAGTTTTTAAAAGCAGTGATGACAGGGTAGCACCCTAGATGAATTAGATTAGAATCTCTGGGAGTGGAGCCCAGGCATTAGTATTGTAATTTTAATGTAAAATATTTAATTTGATTTTAATGTACAGCCAGGGCTGAGAACTGAGAATTGAATGAACTGAGAATTCAAATACTATTTCCTTGTGACTCTGCATTGTACTTCTGTTTGCTTTCTGTCTCTCACTAGACTGTAACGCTCCTTAAGAGTGCATACCATGTCTTCCTAGTCTTCTCATCTTCATGACATAGAACAGTGCCTGGAACGTTATGAACATCTATTAAATGGCTGTTGAATGAACAGATAGACAGATATTAACGACCTGTTTTTCCATTTTATAGAGAATAATCAAGGGAAAAGAAAGTAAAGTCAGATTTATTGGATGATCATTTAAAAGTGAAAAGAGGAAGCATGCTCTTAGAAGATAACAGAATAAAGTTAAATAGGAGATTTGAGAAAATATATCTAAATATTAATTGTCTTATTGAACAACGTGATTGACCCATACAATATCCCCCATAATCCTGTACTTAGAGCGAAAATTGTTTAATCTATACCTTTACTCATTAAATTTTTAGTGTTGAGAAAAACCAAGAACAAGGAAAAGAGATGGGAGAATTTTTACATAGAATTAAGGAAAAATAATCACTCCCTAGATACATCTATCACACTTGAGTAACGGAGAATAAGTTTGTTATGGATGTCTCCTTCTGGATGGGCTGTACAGCTTGTGAATGGGAATAAAGTTGAGAAGTAATGGTATTATTAGCAGTGCTTTGCAATAGAGTAAATCTAATTGTTCATAAGCACTAGTAAAGTACAGTTCTAAGCATTTGCTAGTTTTAAATTGCCCGTATTTTAACATAGCATACAATGGTCCCCATTATACTTTTATGCTCGATGCTTACACTCATTATGAGAATATTACATATATATATGTATGGATTTATATATATATAAAAACTTGTAATTATATTGTGTAAAGAGTATATCATAGAAATTTGAGGAGACAAGACATATTTTAGTCATTATTCTTGATACGGTGTTTGGTAAACTGAGGCCAGAGGGCTGATCACGTATTTTTGTTTGTTTTATTAAAGTAAAATTCACATAATATAAAATCCACCATTTTAACAGTTTTAAAGTGTTCAAATCAGTGGCTTTTAGTACATTCACAATGTTGTGCAATCATCACCGTGAACTAGTTCCACATCCTTTTCATCATCCCCAAAGGAAAGTCTGCAACCATCAAGCATTCATTTCCTACTCCTCCCTAGGGCTGGCCCCTGGCAACCACTGATCCGCTTTCTGTCTTTCTGGTTTGTCCTCTACATATTTAAAATAAATAGAATCATATATGACCTTTTGTGCTTGACTTCTTTCACTTGGCCTGATATTTTCAAGGTTCACTCATGTTGTAGCATGTAGCGTGTATCAGTCTTTCATTCTTTTTTATCACTGAATAATATTCCATTGTACGTATATATATCATTCTGTTTATCCATTCATTTATTGATGGAATTTTGGTTCTTTCCAAATTTTGACTATTGTGAATAATTCTACTATATTTGTGCGCAAATTTTTGTGTAAGCACTTTTTTTTAAACCTTTTGGGTATACAAGTAGGAGTAGAATTGCTGAATCATATGGTAATTCTCCAGTTAACTTTTTGATATGCTGCCAAATTGTTTTCCATAGCAGCTGCACAATTTTACATTCCCATAGCAATAAATGAAGGTTCTATTTTCTCTATATCCTCACCAATGCTTGTTATTTTCCTTCTCTCTCTTTTTTTTTTTTTAATTATAACCGTCCTAAAAGGTATAAAGTGGTTTTCTCATTGTGGTTTTTATTTGCATTTTCCTAATGTCTAATGATGTTGAGCGTCTTCTCCTATGCTTTTTGGCCATTTGTATATCTACTTTGGAGAAATATCTATTCAAGTACTTTGCCTATTTTTGAACTGCATTGTTTGTTTTTTTATTGTTAAGTTGTAAGAGTTGTTCATTTGTTCTGGATGGTAGAATCCTACCAGCTGCATGATTCACAATATTTTCCCCCATTATTTGGGTTGTCTTTTCATTTTATTGATAGTGTCCTTTGATGCAAAAAAGTTTTTAATTAAGATGAACTTAAATATATCTATATTTTGCTTTTGTTGCTTGCCCTTTTTTTGTCCTTTTGAAGAATCCACTGCCAAATTCTAAGTCATGAAAATTTACCCCTATGTTTTCTTGTAGTAGTTTATAGTTTTAGCCCTTACATTTAGGTCAGGGATGAGTTATGAGTTAATTTTTGTGTATTGTGTGAGGTGAGGATCAGCTTCATTAATTTTTGTGTGGGTATCCAGCTGTCCAAGCACCATTTGTTGAAGAAACTGTTCTTTCCATTTAAATGGTCTTGACATTCTTGTTGAAAATTAATTGACCATAGATATACGGGTTTATTTCTGAGCTCTTACTTATATTCCACTAGTCTAAATATCTAGCCTTTGCCACTACCACACTGTTTTGACAACTGTGGCTTTGCTTACTGCAAAGCGTGAATCTTCCAACTTTGTTCTTTTCTTTCATGATCGTTTTGGCTATCCAGAGTATCTTGCAGTTCCATTTGAATTTTAAGATTAACCTTTCAGTTCTACAAGAAAAACAGTTGGGATTTTGATGATTGCGTTGAATTTCCAGATTGCTTTGGGGATTATTGCTATGTTAATAATATTAAGCTCTCCCAATCCATGATTATGAGATATCTTTCCATTTATTTAGATCTTCTTTTCTTTCTTTCAGCAATATTTTGCAGTTTTCAATTTACAAATCATTCACTTCCTTGGTTACATTTATTTCTAAGCAATTTTTTGATGCTGTTGTAAATGGGATTTTTCCTTAATTTCTTTTTTGGATCGTTCAGTATTAGTGTATCAATATACAATATAATAAATTCCATGATGATCTTATATTCTGCAACTCTGCTGAATTATTTTCTTAATTTTAATAGTTCTAATTAGTTCTTTTTTCTGTGGATTGTTTAGGATTTTCTATATTTAACATCGTGTCATCTACAAACAGATAGTTTTAGTTCTTCCATTCCAACTTAGATGCCTTTTATTTCTTTTTCTTTCCAAGTTGCTCCAGCTATACCTTCCACTATAATGTTAACTAGAAATGGTAAAATTAGGCATCTTTCTCTTATTCCTGATCTTAGGGTTAAAACTTTCAGCCTTTCACCATGGAATATAATGTCTTCTATGTTTTTCTCATAGATGTCTTTTAGCATGTTGAGGAAATTTCCTCCTATTTCTACGTTAAGGATTTTTTTTCCTATGGAAGAGTGTTGGATTTTGTCAAATGCCTTTCTGCATCAATCAAGACGATCATGTAGCTTTTCTCCTTTATTCTATTAATGTGGTGTATTATATTGAAGGATTTTCATATGTTGACCCATCCTCGCATTCCTAGATTAAAACTTACTTGGTCAAGATACATAATCTTTTGAATATGCTGCTGGATTCAGTTTGTCTGTATTTTGTTGAAGATTTTTGCATCTATACTCTTAAGGGAAATTGGTCTGCAGTTTTATTTTCTTGTGAAGTCTTGATATGGTTTGGTAGTAGGGTAATGCTGTCCTCATAAATGAATTAGGAGGATTCCCTCCTCTTTTATTTTCTGGAAGAGTTTGAGAAGGATTTGTGCCAAGACTCTTTTAAATGTTGGTAGAATTCACGAAGAGTTCATCTGGTTCTGGGCTTTTCTTTGTTGGGAGGTTCTGGATTTGTGATTCAATCTCTATTTGCTAAAGGTCTCTTCAGATTTTCTATTTCTTCTTGAGTTAATTTTGGCAGTTGTGTCTTTCTAGAAATTTGTTCATTTCATCTGCATTATCTAATTTGTTAGTGTACAATTCTTCTTATAACTCTCTTATAAACGTTTTATTTCTACAAGATTGGTAGAAAAGGCTTCTTTCACTTGACACTTCTCTAGTTTTTTTCTTGGTTGGCCTAGCTAGAGATTTGTCAATTTTGTTGATCTTTTCAAAGAACCAACTTTTGGTTTCATTGATTCCCTCTACTGTTTTTCTGTTCTTTATTTCATTTATCTCCATCGTAATCTTTATTGTTTATTTCTTTTTCCAGGTTTGTGTTTAGTTTCATCTTATTTTTCTAGTTTTTTAAAGTATAAGTTTAGGCTATTGATTTGAGATCTTTCTTCTTTTTCAATGTAAGCATTTATAGTTATACATTTCCTTCTGAGAACTGCTTTCACTACATCCAACAACTTTTTATATGTTCTGCTTTTATTTTCACTCATCACAAAGTATTTTCTGATTTCCTTTCTAATTTTCTCTGTGGCCTATTGGCTAGGTGGATTGCTCAATTGCCACATATTTGTGCATTTTCTAGATTTCCTTCTCTTGTTGATTTCCAGTTTCATTTCATTGTGGCTAGAGCAAGCACTTTGTATGATTTCAACTTTTTTAATTTGTTGAGAATTATTCTGTGCCATAACATATGGACTATCCTGGAAGACATTCTATGTGCAATTGAGAACGAGGATTCTGGTGTTTTGGGATAGTCTTATACATATCTTTATTAAATCTAGTTGATTTATTGTATTGTTCTCAAGTTTTTTATTTCCCTGTTGATTTTCTGTTTAGTTCTTCTATCAGTTAATGAAAGTGGGACATTGAAGTGTCCAACCATTAATGTAGAACTGTCTACTTCTCCCTTCAGTTTTGTCAGTTTTGGCTTCATATATTTTGGGTTCCTGCTTTTAGATGCTCATACACTTGTAATTTATATGTCCTTTTGATGGATTGACCCTTTTATCAATATTTTATGTCCTTCTTCTCATGTAACAATTTTTGACTTGGACTCCATTTGTTTAATATTAGTACAGTCACTCTTTTGGCAACTATTTGCATGAAATATATTTTCCCTCCTTTCACTTTCAACCTATTTTTGCCTTTGGATCTAAAGTAAGTCTCTTGCAGATAATATATAGTTGGATCATGTATGTTTTTTAATATTTATTCTGCCAATCATTGCCTTTTAAGCAGAGACTTTCATCCATCTACATTTAATGTAATTACTGTTAAGAAAGGACTTACTTTTGCCATTTTGCTATTTGTTTTCTATATGTATTGTATGTTTTTTATTTCTCTATTCCTCCATTACTGCCTTCTTTTGTTTTTAACTGATTTTTTTGAGGTGTACTGTTTTGATACCTTTCTCTTTTACTATATATCTTTTACTTAATTTCTCAGTGGTTATTATAGGGATTACATTTAACATCCTAGTTAATAGCCATCTAGTTTGAATTAATACCAATTTAGTTTCAACAGTATGCAAAAACTTTCCTCCTATATAGTTCTTCCCCCTCTACATTGTTATTGTCATAACTGCATCTTTATATGTATGCTTATTAACATAGATTTATCATTATTGTTTTATGCATTTCATGAAATTTTAAATATGTTCTTTAAAAAAGAGGAGTTACATACCAAAATGAAAATAATATGGGTTATTATATTTACCTATGTAGTGATTTTTTTGTGTGTTTTTTATTTTTCCCTATGACTTCAGTTTACTGTCTGGTGTTCTTTTATTTCAGCCCAAAGAACACCCTTTCACATTTATTGTATGGCAAGTCTACTGGAAACAAATTCCCTTAACTTTTGTTTATCTGAGAAGGTCTTAATTTCACCTTTATTTTTGAAGGATACTTTTGCTGGATATAGAATCTTGGCTGACAGTGTTTTCTTTTAGCACTTTAAAAACCTGCTGTTTTCTGGCCTCCATGATTTCTGATGAGAATTGGCACCTTATTGAACATCTCTGTATGTGACAAACCACTTCTCTCTTGCTGGTTTCAAGATTTTCTCTTTGTCTTTCTCTTCTAGCAATTTGATTGTAATGTATCTTGATGTGGACCACTTTCAGCTTATTCTACTTGGAGTGCATTGAGTTTCTTGTGCAATATTTTTCATCAAATTTGAGAACTTGGCCATTATTTCTTCAAATATGCTTTCTACCCTTTTTCTCTCTCCTGTCTTCCTGAGAATCCCATGGTGCATTTCTGAGTCCACTTGATGGTGTTCTACAGTCCCTTATGCTCTCTTCATTTTTCCTCATTCATTTTTCTCTCTATTCTTCAGGGAGAATAATTTCAATTGACCTATCTTTAGTCAGAAACAGTTGACTGATTATTTCTTCCACCTGTTGAAATCTGCTCTTGAATGCTACTAGTGAATTTTTCATTTCAATGTTGTAATCTTCAAATACATAATTTCTTTTTTTTTTTTTTGAGGAAGATTAGCCCTGAGCTAACTACTGCCAGTCCTCCTCTTTTTGCTGAGGAAGCCTGGCCCTGAGGTAAAATCTGTGCCCATCTTCCTCTACTTTATATGTGGGACGCCTACCACAGTATGGCATGCCAAGTGGTGCCGTGTCCACACCCCGGATCCAAACTGGTGAACCCTGGGCCACTGAGAAGCCGAGCATGTGAACTTAACTGCTGCACCACCAGGCCGGCCCCTCAAATACATAATTTCGATTTGGTTCCTTCTTATAATTTCTATTTCTTTATTGATGTTCTCTAGTTGATGAGCCGTCATTCTCATGGCTTCCATCAGTTCTTTGTCTATGGTTTCCTTTATCACTTTGATTATGTTTGAAACGGTTGATTTAAGTCTTTTCTAGTAGGTCCAATGTCCAGTCTCTGTTAGGAATAGTTCCTATAAATGAGCTACACTTTCTTGTTTCTTTCCATAGTTTTAATTTTTGTTGAAAAATTTTTGAATACTTTGAATATTATATTGCAGTGTAATTATACAGCAATCCTGTAAATCAGATTCCACCTCCACCTAGGATTTGTTGTTATTGTTTATTGTGGTTGTTTTTTGTTTGCTTAGTAACCTTGCTGAACTAATTTTGTAAAGTCTGTATGCTTTGTTGAGTGTGGCCACTGAAGTCTGTATTTGTTGTGTTAGTGGTCCTCTAATGATTTTACTGAAATTTTCTTAAACTTCTGAGACAAAATAACAACAAACAGAACTCTCCCCATCTTTATAGTTTGTCTGTATATCAGGGCATTCCATCACTGTTTAGCCATGCAATTCTACCCTTCCTCCCTTCCTGCTTTCTCAGAGCCTGAAGTCCAGCCAGAGGTAAATGCTTAGGGTCTTCTCAGTTCTTTTCTGAACATACATTCTGCTATAGGCATGTACATGGGCTTCTAGATTTCTTTGAGTACACTAGAGCTTTCACAGCTGTATTTCTCCCAAGTATCTCTTTCCCTGGCATCTTCTGTCCCAGGCATTTTGGTCATCTATTTCTTGCCCCTGCTGTTATCTCTTGCTCAGGAGGTAGTGGCTAATATATTTGCCTTTAAATGTTTATGAAAACACTACCTGTGAAGCAGCTTCAGCCCTGGTGAAGCTCCTATGTAGGTGAAACAAAGACAAGCCCTTGAGGCAGTCCTCCAGGGAACCATCACACAGGTCAAAATGCAAAACTACCTTCTTTGAGAATAGGCCCATACTGTTCACTATGGTACCCACAACCTGCACCAGGAAACACAGGCTGCCATTTTCCAGGCTGCTACAGAATTGGGGAGTGGAGGATAGCAGTAACAGGGTAAATTGATATGCCACAGAGCTTTTCTACAAAATTCTGCAGTTTTTGTCTTCACAAAACATTCCTCTGCTTGTTGTAAGTTTTTATTAGATTACACAGTTCCTGAAAAATTGATTCCTAAAAACTCCGACAGTTTTTGCTGCTTTATTCATTGCTTCTATGGCTGCTTTTGCTCTACAACTGCAGAGTTGAGTGGTTGCAACTATATTGTCTGCAAAGCCAAAAATATTTACTATTTGGTTTTTAAGAGAAATTTTGCTGACCTCTGTTCTATAAATCTGTATGTAGAACTTACATAAAAATATTGTTTAATGAATGCATGCATGCATGCATTGGTGGATGAATGGATGGATGAACAGCAAAAATATTTTACATATATATTTTAGCATGAGGTTATCAAATGTAAATATCTACATGCATTTTGTTAAACATCATATGAAAACTTAAAAGTACTCTCTTAGAAGAGCATGATAATTCATTGATCATCTTTGGAGCTGCCATTTTTACTTTTAGTCACTATTCCATGTAGGAATAGTGGTAGCCAATAGAAATCAAAACATGCCAATTGAAAACATCCATTAGTATTGAGGAAACATTTCTATTGTTATCATAAGCTGTTTTTTTTTTTTTTCCAAGTCATTTAATACTTTGTGCGTTCTTAATCTATCCAGGAGTGTTGCTTTTTAGAGCAGTGGGATATGCCATGGTCAGATAGTTACAGTGAGCTGATCACGTATTTGTTAAAGAATTATCCATCTTAGTATTTCTGTCCTTTCATCCTTAATCTTTCTCTTAAAAGCATGATTCTGAAATATGATAAGGTACACCTGAAATTTACACAATGTTATAAGCCAATATGACCTCAATTTAAAAAAAAAAAAGCATGATTCTCCACTTTGCATTCTCTTGACCATCCTTGGGCAAAACGTTGGGGATTTTTTTCCCTCATTTTAAGGTGTAAGTTCTATAGTTGTAAAAAGCTGACTCACCTTCCTTAAGAGCAAAATTCAGCAGCATCATTGCCCCCGCCATTTATGCTGCCCATCCATTAGCCTTCTGCTTTGAATTAACTTCATAGCACCTACCTTGATCTCCACACTCTTTGAAAACCAAATTTCTCTGTTATTATTTATTATTTAATGTTTTTAGTGTGAGGGCAGTGATAGGCTACAGAGGGTGTGTACATAAGACTCAGAAAATAAAAAGAAATAAATCATTCTTGGGAAAATATAAACTACTAAGTTTTAATCCCCATAACTTTATTTTAATACGGTGTTATTATTGCAACCATAGTGTCTCCTTCAATTGGCCCATAGGAATGCTAATAAAAAAAGATGTTTGTTTGTTTTGTCAACTTTTCTTAATTAAGGAAAACTTAAGGGCCATTAACAATACAAATATAAATACATAAAATTTAAATACTTTAATACTATTCTTAGTTGAGGATATTGTTACCCATAAACAACCAGAGTTTCAGGTGGTTGCCATAAACTAATTATATTGTTGAGCCATAACTGACATATAACCTTATGTTAGTTTCAAGTGTACAACAAAATGATTCAATATTTGTATATACTGCAGAATGATCACTGCAATAAGTCTAGTTACCATCTGAGACTATAAAAGTTACAAAAATTTTTTTTATTGTGATGAAAACTTTTAAAATTTACTCTCTTTAGCAATATAATGTTGTTGACTATAGTCACCATATTGTACGTTACATCCTCATGACTTTTATTTTATAACTGTAAGTTGTCAGAAACTAATTTAAAAGTTTTATGGTCATAAGTGTAAATTCAGAAGCAGACTGGGGCTAACTGACTATCCATTTCTGTTCTCTGAAAGAAATGATTTGAGGTCCACAGTGTCATAGGTCTTGAAATTCACCAGAATGCTCTAAAACAAGACATAGTCGTGTTTCTCAAAAATATACTCTATAACAATATTCCCCCTCTGGTAATTAATGAAGCAAAGTAAAGCAACCATGTAAATAATACAGCATAATATGAAATAGATAAGAATCCCAAATTCATCACTAGATCGGGAGGGATTTTTCACAAGGGCGGGGATTTTTAGGTAATGTTTTGTTTTGGTTTTCATTGTTGTTTACTTGGAGACTGAAAGAGTGCGGGTATGCAGTAGACGTTCAATCCGTGTTTGAATAAACAAATAAATTAGTTAGTTTAGCCTTATCATTGTAACACCAGGGGATATTGTATACATATCATATAAAATTAATTTGCATTTTTATTTCCCTATCTTTTGAACATTACGGGTAAGACAATCCTAGTTCAAGGGTTAACACATGTAAGATAATTTAGCTCTCTCTAGATAAGGGCTGAGGGATATATGAGTCATACACTTAAAAACTATACAATTTTATTATATTTAAATAAAACAATTTGTACCGCCCAACCTTAAAACATGTTTCAATTTTTCAGAACTTCGTTGTGGGTTTATTCTGTACTAACTCCCAGTCTAATGCAGATAAAAATGTATGAGTTATTGGGTTCCTTAAAACTGGAGTTGATAGTGGAAATGCTGACAAATCCTTATTACAGATGCCAGTGGAATGAAGTGCCTTTACCTCCAGCAAATGCTGATGTGGAGATTTAAGACTCTATGAGAAATCAGTAAAGTTGCCCAGGAGAGTTTTATCATATTATTCATTGAACTCAGTATGTGGTACAGTAATTGCTTCTGGTACCATTTTTCTTTTCTTACACAAGGTTATTATTTATCCTTGTGCTGTGTGCAACAGAGAAAGAGAGTCTAAAGGAGAGTCGTAACTCGATGTAAACTATCTTGTGACACAGTGTAGCTGGCGATAGGAATCACAGCTGTAAAGCTGTGTCTTACTTATCAGAATTAAATATGGGAAGAATGACATTTGACATTGTTGAGATCCCTACTAAAAAGATACACTCAGACCACATAATTTTTTCTAGCGATATGAAAACCTATTTAAAATATATATATCTAAAAATAGACTTTTTAATCTCCCAGGGAAAAACAAATTTATTTGCCTGTGACAGAAGTTTTCTTATTAGCTCAGAGGTGAAGGAAACCAAATTAATAGGTATTATGGTTAATACAAAAAGCTGGGTTAATGAGATTTAAATAGCATAATAATTTTTTAAATTTGTGCTCTACGTGTGTACCTTGTGCACATATATCCCTCACATGCCTCATACATTCTTCAGTAATCACTAGCTTTCATTATATTTTTTACTAATATTCAAGTGAGTTTGTATGAAAGATATACCATAAATATTTTGGAAAAAAATTAAAATAGAGACAATGATGATTTAATAGTGTAAATAGGGAAAAAAATCATTTATTAGACACTCATATATTGCTACCTAAATCCAATGGGCTTAAAATATGCTATTTTTCACAAATTCTGTACTTTTATGTTAAAAACATATTCTTATGCAGAAAGAAGATAATTTTTGATGTAGATAATGAATTTTCTGGATTATATATTTACTTCTTTTCTGCAAATATTGTTTTGATTGCGTTTTTCAACCAATAAATGTATTACCATTTTGCATTGATTGAAAAAATAATAATAAAACCATACAATGCATATTAAGTTATCTAATGAGCTATGTGCCCTTATGAATTCACGTGGAGTTTGGACATGATCATTAGGAACCATTTAATGTGGGAAGCATCATGCGGTGGTGAGTGGTCCAGCAGTCTGACTACCTGGGTTGTATACTGGCTGTTGACATCGGGCTAAATACTTCTCATCCCTGCTCTCAGTTCCTTCATTTGTAAAATATAAATAATGTTACTGACCTCACATGGTCGTAATGAGGAATAAATGAGTTCATCCAAGGAAAGCACTCAGAAGAGCGCCTGGCACAAAGTAAGTGCTTGGGAAATATTAGCGCTATTACTTAGTGCATGGAGATTGACAAATGGTCAATCGTTGTGACTTTTAAGTAAAAAATATACATAGATTTATTTATAATTCAGAAACTGACTGAAGCCAAAGTATGAAGTTGATAGAGTTAATCTATTGTACAAACATGCTTCTTTTGGTTACCACTCCACCAGCCCCAAATTTTCAGGCTGTTCTCTTCTCTGCAGGGGAACATGGTGTGTTCTTCTCAAATCCCTAACCCTGCTCTGCCCATGGGTTAGGGACCCATTTGTTACCACCATACCTGAACCCCATAGGGAAAGTTACCTGTCTTATAATTTTTTTCTTCAAGTTCAAGTTCACTTGGCTTCCTCAATTGACCGGAGCAATCCATTTCCATTCAATTTATTACAGCAGTCATTTTATTTGTAAGTCTGTTATGTGCCTGTTGATATTTGGTGCTTTTGATGCAAATTTAAGTAACTGTCTTGCCATATAAATTACTCAACTCTAGTTCAGAAGATATATATGTAAATCAGCACTCACTACTCAACATAATAAATATTAGTAGTAAAAAGCATTCAGAAGTTGTTTTTGGAAACCAGAGAAGGAGACACTTGACTATGCCTGAATTATGAATGCCCAGCACAGGAAAGCTGGTGAGCTGAAGGGCTTCCTCCTTTTCCATGGTAATAAGGGCATTTAAACTGTGATCTGTGGAAACGTGTTCTCTAACTTAAAAGACTAGCAGGCCAGGAAGAGTAGAGAGGAAAATGGGTATAACAACTCTGAGGATGGAAGAGTACTATATGTGTCACATCCCTAGTATTCTGTGTACCTCTGAGGAATATATTTTATATGTGATCACATAGTACCAAAAAATTAGACAGGATCCTAACAGTCCTTTTGCCTTATGGTAAGCCCAAATATCTAGCTTTGAATTTAGTTACAGGTTAATTTCTGATTCCTATGCATTTGACCTAATTCCATTGAAAAAACCAGCATATATGAATTTTCCACGAGTGATTTTATGGTATAGAAAACAACATAACATAGTAGGAAAAGTATGTATCTTAGAATTTGGAAAAGAGAGTTTAATTCTCTTCTTCATTCCTTCTTAACTGATCGTTATCTCTTCTTAGTTATGTGACCGGGGAAAATTATTTAACCTCTCTGAAAAATGACAACTGTAAAATAGTCCTAATAGAACTCCATTGAAGCATATGAAAATATGCTCAACATCATATGTCCTTGGGGAATTGTGAATTAAAGCCACAATGGAAAATCAGTACACATCTATTAGAATGGCCAAAATCCAGAACACTGACAACACCACATGCTGGCCAGGATGAGGAGCAACAAGAACTCTCATTCATTGCTGGTGGGAAGACAACATGGTATAGCCAGTTTGGAAGACAGTTTGGGATTTCTTACGAAACCAAACATACTCTTGCCATATGATCTAACAATCGAATACCTTGGTATTTATACAAATGAGTTGAAACTTATATCTGTACAAAACCTGCACATGGATGTTTATAGCAGCTTTATTCGTAATTGGCAAAACTTGGAAGAAACCGAGATGTCCTTCAGTAGTGAATAGATAAATAAACTGTGGTACATCCAGATAATAGAATGTTATTCAGCACCAACAAGAAATGAGCTGTCCAGCCATAAAAAGACATGGGAGAACCTTAAATGCATATACTAAGTGAAAGAAGCCAATCTGAAAAGGCTACATACTGTATGAATCCAATTATATGACATTCTGGAAAAGAGAAAACTGTAGAGACAATAAAAAAGATAAGTGGTTGCCAAGGTTAAAGTGGAGAGAGGGATGAATAGGCAGAGCACAGAGGAATTTTAGGGCAGTGACACTATTCTCTATGATACTACAATAGTGGACTGCAACATGTCATTATATATTTGTCAAAACCCACAAAAAGCCCAACAGCAAGAGTGAAGGCAAATGTAAACTACGGACTTTGAGTATTAATGATGTGTCAGTGTAGATTCATCAGAAATAATAAATGTACCACTCTGGTGGGGGATGTTGATAGTGGGGTAGATCAGGCATGTGTAGGGGCAGAGGGTAAGGGGAACTCTCTGTACTTTCCACTCAATTTTACTATGAACCTGAAACTAAAAATAAAGTGTATTAAAAATAAAGTGTATTAAAAGTCCATTGAGGGGCTGCCCCTGTTGCATAGTGGTTAAGTTTGTACACTCTGCTTTGACAGCTAGGGATTCGTGGGTTCAGATCCCAGGCATGGGCATACACACTGCTCATCAAGCCATGCTGTGGTGGTGTCCCACATACAAAATACGGAAAGACTGGCACAGATGTTAGCTCAATGACAATCTTCCTCAAGCATGAAGAGGGAAATTGGCAATAGATGTTAGTTCAAGGCCCATCTTCCCCACCAAAAAAAAGTCCATTGAAAATTATTGGTAAGCTAAAATAATGAAATAATATTATAAGCTGGTATTTATCAGGTTCCTTTTATTTAATTCTCAAAATGACTTTAAAATCTTGTTAAATTCACTTAGAGATGAAAATATTGAGTCAGAGAATTCACTAATTTATCAATCATTTATTCAGTTAATATTTACTTAGTACCTATTATGTGCTAGTCATTGTCTTAGGCACAAGAGATACTATAATGAGTCAATATGGATATTATAATTCCAGGGGAGAGAGACAAACAAAAAGCAAGTAAGCCAACAAATAAATCAAATAATTGAAGATTAATGAACTATTATGAGAAAAGAAATAAAGTCCTGAGATAGAGAATAATAGGATTTTCTTTAGATAAGGAGCCCAGGAAAGGTTTCACATTTAATTTGAGCCTTAAAGGAAGTAAGGAACCTCACCATTTGAAGGGCAATATAGACAGATGGTACAATATGTTACAAGGCTCTGAGGCAAAAAATAGCTTGGTACTCGAGAAACCTCCGTTCCGTTCTGAAAAGAAGAAATTTAGAATTTCAAGAGAAGATGAAGTTGGAGAGGGGAAGGTAGAGTGTAAGCCATTATGATACTTTATTCATTTAGCACATGTGTTTTCAGCACCAAACTAGTTGCCAGTCATTTTTATAGATGCTGAGATATATTAATGGACATAACCTTCAATGTCTCTACACTGATGAGTTTATATTCTGATAGAGGAAGAAAGAAACACACACACCAATACATACATACATACATTCACACATATATATTTCAGATTGGGATTAATGCTATGAGGAAAACAAAGCAAGGCAAAACAATGGAGAATAACATAGAAGGGACAGATAATTTATATACAGTGTGTTTTGTCTGGAGAATTGATACTTGAACAGAGACCTGGATGATGAGAATGAAATAGCCATGTGAAGATCTTAGGAAAACCCTCCCAGTCAGAAAGGCAGGAAGGGAAGGCAATACAAAGACCTCAAGTCAAGAATGAGTTTGGCAAGTTTGAGGACCAGAAGGAAAACCAATGTGTCTGGAATATAATGAAAGAGAGGAATGAGAAGCTAAGTTCAGAGAGGAAAGTGGACAGGGTCTTAAAGGTCAGAGTGAGCAGCTTTGCTTTTATTCTAGTTTTAGTGAAGAGCCACTGTTGGGGTTCAAGGAGATGCATGATAAAATAATATTTAATTTTTGAAAGATCACTATGACTTTCTATAGAACATGGACCGTAGGAACACGTAAATGAAAAGGAGAGGTAGGAGGCTACTCAGGAATCCAGATGAGAAACACAGATCGCATGAAACATGATGGTAGCCAGAATGATGGAAAGAAATTGATAGGTTCAAGATATGTTTTGACGGAATCACTTGCAGGATTTCCAAAGGATAGGACAGAGAGTGAGTGATTCCATGGCTTTTGACTTGATCGATTTTGTGAATACTGGAGCCATTTACCAAGATAAGAATAGCGAACAGTGGTAGAACAACAGGTTTCAAGGGTCGTGACAGGGAATTTGAATGTTATTCTAAAGGCATTGGCAATCTATTGGATGGTTTGAAGTAGTGGGGGGGGGGTATAATCCAATGTATTCTTTAAGAAGATCATTTTTGTTGCTCTATAGTGAGTGAGCTAAAAGAAAGGGAAGCAAGGATAATGTCTTAAGTAACTGGGTAGATAATGGTGCCATTTTCTGAAAGCAGAGAAAAGGTGTACAAGTTTTGGGGGGAATAAGAATTCCATGTGGGAATTAAAGGATGTAAGATGCCTGTGAGACATTAAGTGGTGCTAACAACTGCTGCTAGATATGTGCCCGAGGCTCACTTGGAGGGGTCTGGGTCAGATATATATATAGTTTGGAGTCATCAGCATAAAGATGTTATTGAATTTGATGGGTGTGTGTAAAATTATTTAGGGATAAATTTTAAGAAAAGAAGGGGAGAGGGGCCATAGCCAACTCTTAAGGGTCATTGACATTTAGAATAAGGCAGAAAAGAAATAGTGGCAAAGATCCTGCGAGGGTGTTCTCGTTGTGGTAGACGGGAAGCCAAGGGAGATTGGTGGCAAAGGCAAGGAGGGGAGTGTTAAAAAAAAAAAAGATCATGAGGAATAGTTAATCGTGTTAAGTGAACCTGAGAGGCTGCGTAGAAAGAGAACAGAACCATGTCTATTGGATTCAGTGAACTGGAGATAGTCAAGGGAGTTAAGTGGAGTGAGAGTAGAATGGATGGACTAGCAAATGGGACATGAATAAATTAAAGTAGCATGTGTAGACAACTCTTTCTAGATAGTTGTCTATGAAGACAAACAGAAAAATTAGGCTATGGCAGAAGGGGGTTGTGAGATAAAGGACAGGTTATTGGAACAAGTACATATATGTTGAAACTAATTCTATATAAAGGCACAGATGGCTTATGAAGGAGAGGGAAGATGATTCAGTTAATACATCTTGGAGCAAGTAAAAGGTGATGAGAATGTGCTATATATCTCCCTTTTTGTCCCTCCAGATCCATTCTCCACTCTTCTTCACCCTATTCTCTGTCCCAGGAGCTGACCTGTATAGATTATATCAATAAACTCCTGTAACCTCTGGCTTTTTGAATGATTTCCTAGCAGGAAATTGAAGAAAGAGAGGAAAGTAAAGTCATGGTTTCTATTCCCATGGATCCCTCCTGTGGTTGCCTTAGATTGGCTGTATTTCTCAACTGAAGATCACTACTCTGCTCAAAGAGGCATCCTGTTTGCCACTGACCCTGACTAATACAAGAATCAGAACATAAGTCTAGGGATTGGTCCGATAAGCAGAGTGATCTTCCATAGCAGTAGACAAAGGGAAGAGAAAATGAGTACAGATAAGTGGGTTTGATGGGGCTTGTGGTAGCAAGGTAAAGGCATCACATGTGATTGCTTTTACTTTCTTACTGAGCTACTCAACTAGGAGTTACCGTGGGAAGATGTGAGTATAAAGAAAAATGGATGAAATGTTCATCTCATAGAGTTGGAAATACATCCTACCATAAAACATTTGAGGGTATTAATTTTAAGTGGAGACAATTAGCAATGTTCCACTCTTTAGGAGTAGCCACGGAGAAGACAAAAAAATCATGTGACACATGGTTTTTGTGAGGCTGAATACCCCAGCGGAAGAGGGGTGAAGGACTTGAAAATGCATATAGTATAGAAATTATATTAATGGACTATGGGATCTAGGTCAGATATTGAAGTGAGGTCAGGAGGGGGTTGTTGGATAGTGGGAAAGTGTGGGGGTAACTGGATTAGAGGTCTTTATGGGACTGAAGAATTGTAGGCACAGGTGTGATTGAACAATGAGCTGGATGAATGGGCTATTAGAAATTCCAGTACAGAAGTAGATCATTTTGTGACAAATGCAGAGTGCAGTTTTGATCATGGGAGAGGGTGGCTAAATTCCAATGAGGGAAAGGATTTGGCAATGAGCAGGTAAAATGTTTGAGACCGATCATGTTGGATGTTTTATCTAGGTAGATTTTGAATACATAGAAATGTCAATAGGAGTTGGAAAAGATGTACGTCATTATATCTTGATTTCTGTGTAGACTACATCATGTTCACCACCCAAAGACTAATTTCCATCCATCAGTGTACGTGTATGCCCTGTCACCTCTTTCCCCTCCCCCTCCCCCTTCCCCTCTGGTACCACCAATCTAATCTCTGTATCTATGTGTTTGTTTGTCGTTTTTATGTTCTACTTATGAGTGAGATCATATGGTATTTGACATTCTCCATCTGACTTATTTCACTTAGCATAATACCCTCAAGGTCCATCTATGTTGTCACAAATGGCAAGACTTCATCATTTTTTATAGCTGAGTAGTATTCCATTGTGTATATATACCACATCTTCTCTATCCAGTCATCCTTTGATGGACACTTAGATTGTCTCCAAGTCTTGGCTATTGTGAATAATGTTGCAGTGACCATAGGGGTGCATGTATCTTTACATATTCTTGTTTTTTGGATAAATACATGACAGTGGAATAGCTGGATCATATGGAAGTTCTATTCTTAATTTTTTCATGCATCTCTATAGTGTTCTCCATAGTGGCTGCACCACGTTACATTGTGTATGAGAATTCCTTTTTCTCCACATCCTCTCCAACACTTATTTCTTGTCTTGTTGATTATAGCCATTCTGATATGTGTGAGGTGATATCTCATTGTAGTTTTGATTTGCATTTCCCTAATAGTGATATTGAACACCTTTTCATGTGCCTGTTGGCCATCTGTATATCTTCTTTGGAAACATGTCTATTCAGATCTTTTGCCCGTTTTTTAATTGGGCTCTTTCTTTGTTGTTGAGATGTATGAATTCTTTATATATTTTGGATATTAACCTTTTATCAGATATATGGTTTGCAAATATCTTCTCCCAATTGTTAGATTGTCTTTTTGTTTTGTTGATGTTTTTCTTTGCTGTGTAGAAGGTTTTTAGTTTGGTGTAGTCCCATTTGTTGTTTTATATGTTGTAAATCAATGTTAACCTCAATGTAAAAAAAAAATTGCAGCTAAAAAAGGAAGCTTTATAGTAATATTAATACAACAAATTAAATTTAGTTTGAAAACAAGAAAAAAAAGAGTTGGAAAAGAGAGAAAATTGTCATCCAGTAGTTAAAAACTTGAAAAGTAAAGGCTTCCCTTCCCATGTAGTAAATCTTCTGATTCATATTTCATTGAATGACAGCAAATATAAAGAGAGTCTGGTGCAGTAGGGTGGCATGAACCTCAGAGAAGCAGAGATTATCACAGAAGTCAGGGGAAGAAATATTCTGTGGCAGCAATGAGGGGTAGGGAAGACACCTAATGTGTCTGTGTTTAAGAGATGTGGAGGTGACACTGAAGATAGTCTCTGTGACAGAGAGCTGAAGGAGAAGTGTGTCTTCAGGGTATAGTCCAGTAAAGCAGGGAGGTGGAAGGGGCATTCCAGAAATTACGTGAAGATGTAGAACAATGTGCTGATCTCTGCACAGGATTTATTTAGCACAGTGGAGCATCAAAATGAAAGGAAAATGGTCAGGTTAGAGTGTGCATGAAATTGTAGAGGGATATGCCAGGTCAACAGGGATGGGAAGGAAGATGGACTTAGTCTTTTTTCTGAGATGAGTATGGGCAAGCTCCCACATTATAGTCATGCATTGCTTAATGACAGGAATACTGTCTGAGAAATGTGTTGTTAGGCAATATCATCATTGTGTGAGCATCATAGGGTGTACCTACACAAACCTAGATGGTAAAGTCTGCTACAGACCTAGGCAGTGTGGCACTAATCTTATGGGACCACTGTTGCATATTCAGTCCGTTGTTGACCAAAACATCATTATACAGCGCAGGACTGTACTGTCATGTCCAAAACTCTAGGTATGATGGCCCTCATGGAATGACTGTTGTTCTCCAGGGGTTGCAAAGAGGATCATTGCATTCCTGGATAGACTGGCACGGCAGCCTCCTAAGATTTTTCACTTTGTTGTGTCTTTCTCTAAGAGAGCAGCTTCCAGAGGCTTTGCCCATGGTCAAATAGTAAGTAGTAGAGTCAGTTGAACCCTAGTTTATTTACAGCATAGTCTGCTGTACCCTGATCTACCTGTTCCCGATAAAATATGCTAATGCATGGATTCTCTTGGCACTTAGTTAAACATACAAATTATTAATAGGGACTGCTTTGCAGAGCCTTACAGGATTTGGCTTCTCACTTTCTTTTCAGTCTCGTCTCATTCAACTAATTCCCTCACTTACTGGATGTGCCTTCAGTCATATTGATGGCTGCTGTCCTCTTTCTGGAACACTCCAGTGTCATTTTGGTCTAGGGCTTTTTACTTGCTGTGTCCTTGGCCTGAAATGCTCTTCTTTCAGATTTTCAAACGGCTAGATTGCTTCTCATCTTTTAGGTTCTACCTCATCTCTCATCTCCTCAGAGAAGACTTCCAGGCATATGATTCAATTTTGTCTTATTTTTCCTTCGTCTTGCCAAGGACCTTGTGGTTTTTCTGTATCTTATTGTCCTATTTTATGTTTTTGCACCATTTATCAACATCTGAAGTTATATGTTCTATTTGTTTAGACATTTATTATTGGTTTCCTCCTCTATATTATGAACTTCATGACTCAGGATTTCTCTTTTATATAGAGAAGGGCTGGCTTATAGTAGGTGTTCCATAAAATGTTAGATGAATGCATAAGTACTTGATAAGTGTTAGTTTCTTTTTCTATATTCTAAAGTAAGCTACTACTTTTTCTCCTATAATTAAGTATAGTAGTTGTAATTTTCATGGTTGTTAGGACAAATTGTGATAATATATATAAAAGTCCCTACTGCAGTTCTTAGCACATGGTAGGAAATTAGGCAATGATTTTTTTCATTCTTTCATCAATAGATCCCACTGAAACAGTATGCTAGATATTGATTAAATAGTCTAATTCAAATTGGGGTATTGTAATTATATCTTATGTATTATACATTGTATCACAAATATCACATTAAATAGTATTTATTATATATATTATATCTCTAAGATGTATATTCTCTTATGAGGCACAAATATTCTCAAAGTAATCTGCCTTCTTAGTATTTCAAACTATATTAATTACAATTAGAAGAAAATAAAATTGACTGCTGTCCTAAATTAACGTGACATTTTCTATCTTCTAAGGAAAGTATAATTCTGATAATAAGTTTCGTGACTAACTAATACCTCCTACCTTCATGTTCACTGTTTCCAGGAAGAACCCTATGTCCTGTTTAAGAAGTCTGACAAACCCCTTTATGGGAATGATCGATTTGAGGGCTATTGCATTGACCTCCTCAGAGAATTGTCTACAATTCTTGGTTTTACATATGAAATTAGACTTGTGGAGGACGGGAAATATGGAGCCCAGGATGATGCCAATGGACAATGGAATGGAATGGTCCGTGAGCTAATTGATCATGTAAGTCCCTCTTCTCATTATGTATTACATTTGGAAGATGGCTAAAAGATTTACTTTTTAAAAATTTTTGATGCGGGGCTGGCGCCGTGGCTGAATGGTTAAGTTCGCGCACTCCACTGCAGGCGGCCCAGTGTTTCGTTGGTTCGAATCCTGGGCGCGGACATGGCACTGCTTGTCAAACCACGCTGAGGCAGCGTTCCACATACCACAACTAGACCCACAATGAAGAATACACAACTATGTACTGGGGGGCTTTGGGGAGAAAAAGGAAAAAATTAAAATCTTTAAAAAAAAAATTTTTGATGGTTAGGGATTAATAATGTCAAAGAGCAGTAATATATTTCAAATATGAATTTCCTTCAATAATTTTATTCAAAGTATATATTATTTTTGTTATTAAATATATAGAATTTAAGAGGGAAGTATAGTTCTATTAGAGAGAGAAGTCTGTCTTAAATTAACTTGTGTTTAAGTGATTTAATATCTTGAAATATTTGGTCTTAATCTGCAAATTAGACTGTAGTTTCCCAACAATGAATTTCTTATTCACTTATATTATGCTAACCTTCTAATCAATAGAGAGAATGAGTGACATAAACTCTAAATTTCTTTATAAAAATTTTCTATACTGGGATAAGAAACTTCTTATCTTTAGAGAGGAGATAAATCTATATGTAAAAAGCATGGAATAAGATGCTATATAAAATAAAGCAAGAATATTAAGCATATGGAAGTAGGAGGATAGAAATTTTATTTTATTTTTGTAATTGAATAGCCAGGCATTCCTTTTCATCCAGGAAACGATTATCTCATAATTCCTCAGTTGATTATGTCAATTAATTCATTTCTTTGAAATAAGCTCTTATTTTTTAAGTATTATAACAATGTATTTGACTTTGTTTTTTGTAACATTTAAGTTTATTTTGTCATTTTCCATAATATTAAGGCATGTAGTTATTGCTAAGAATTTTATAAAATAATAAAAATAATTTTCTTTTAAAAAACATTGTGAACTGTACCCTAAGTAAAAATTCTTACCTATGGAAGTAGAAATATAGGTAATTTTCAAAGCATTTTGAAAGTACTTTATTGTTATTAATTACAAAGTTCCTTATTAAGAAGGAAATAAGAGATTTCTATCTATCTATCTATCTATCTATCTATCAAGAAAGAAATATCAGTCCTTGGTTAGAAGCAGAATAATAACACAAACTATCATGTTTTAAATTTCTTTTTCTTCAAATTTTCAATATATTTCTTTTAATGATTGGGAATTTTCTCAATAAGATCCTTAAGTTTTAGACTTGATTATTTCTCACAAATTCTGCTTAAATGGTACATTTATATTTTAACTTTGTAAAATCCTTTATAAAATGAAAATATTGGAATATATATATATATGATTTAGAATCAAACATAAAACCTTAAACTTTATGTTAGTTTCTCTTAATATAGCAGTAACTATCAGAAACCTAACTCAAGCTGCTTTAAGCAAAAATGATACTTTATTGGTTTACATCTTTGTGAAGTCCAAAGGTGATGTGGCTGGATTTAAAGTATCAAGATTTAGTCTCTGGTCTTTTGCCCCAATTTAGTCTTTGCTTCCCTGTATTTGTTTTACTCTTAGATACATGCCTCCCAAGAGGTGGCAAGAACAATTGCTGCCAGCAATTCTAGATTAACCATCCAGGTAGAAATATAGCACCTGTACCCTATAATTTCATCAATAAACCCTAAATTTGGTTTCATTGGCCTGACCTAGGTCATAAACTAAATCCTGAACCAATTATCCTATTCCGAGAGAAGTGGTGTTCTCATTGGATATCCTGGGGCATATACTCACTCAAGAAACTAGGGGGTGGAGTCAGCCCCTTCAAAACCTCATAGATTTAAAGTGGGGGAATTGTGGGTTTTCAAAGGAAAATCAGGGTGTTTATACTTGAAGAAAGTGGAATGGATGCTGCACAGACCAATACAATGGATATTCACTGTAGAATCTTTGGATAAGTAGCTTATGTTAGGCTTTTATTTTAGTCAGAACACAAGAATTTTAGATCACCAATGCCTTTATGTATATATTTGTCTTAGGTGCTTAGTTAATGTTCTTTTTATTAAGCGTTTGGGGTTCAAAATTGATTAAAAGTTTTAGATTCCTTTTTGATTTCCTATCTGTATATTTCTTCAAGGAAATTATAGAGTAGAAAATGAAGGTTAGGAAATAATGATTTAGAACTACGGCATAAAAGATGACGGCACACCAAAAGAAGGCGTAGTAAAGGAGTGTTACAATTTGATATTAATTTCTCAAAAAATATTTTTGGTATTGAGTTGAGACCACTGATGAGGTCTTCAAGTTATTTAATCATTTTATTGTTCTTGATGCCATACCTGTCACTTCACCTTTTATTTTCCCTGACTACAGTGCTGTCCTGTCCTAGTATGTATACTCTTTCTTCCTGTCCCATGTTGTTGGGCTGGCCTTGGTTTTTAATGTTTAGCATGAGTCATATCAAAAGAGTGATGATTATAGTCAGGTATTTTTCTTTGTACAGCCTCAACTTAGTTTGCATGCTCATGAATATGCTAATTTCAGTGTAAAGTAACAATTTGCTGATAATCAGATCAACACCCTAAACTTTTCCCTCTCCTTACTTTCCTCGGAAAGATTACCCTCTCTCATAGCTTGATTATCATTCTCATATGGAAATTCCACCATTCAACATCTTCAGCCCCAAGCCTTGACCCATGTGTCTAACTACCTCTGGTATATTTTCCACTTAAATGCCTCATAAACACTTCAAAAGCAGCGTGTTTCCTGCTGAATTTATTATTTATCTCTCCTGAAGCTGTTCCTTCTGAAGAGTTTCCTTTATCAGTACATGACACGACAATTCAGTAGAGCTCCCAAGCCAAAAATTTAGTAGTCATTTCTGAATTTTTTATTGAACGTATTTCTTAAGTAATTCTGAAAGCTGCCCACTTGTCTCCATCTCCACTGTCACTTGGAATAATATTCCAATATGAGGGTCTTTCCCTTCTAATCCACTATCTATATGTATCATTCAGCTAGAGTCTTGTTTCAGTAGGAGAAATCTGATCATACCCTTCTTTTGCATAAAATCTTTCAGGAGTTTCCATTGTCCTAAGGATACAGGACCAACTATATAACATATTTACAAGCCCTTCCACATTTGGTTATTGTTCGTCTCCTATGGAAGTCTTCTTTTTGACCCTCCAGATCTGCTCTCAGACCTCCTCCCCCTGCTTTCTGAGTTGGGAGTTTGTCCTTTACAGAGCAAATCAACAGGGCAACAGGATCCAAGGCAGCAGGAGAGTGAGGTCAGGATATTTCCTTTCCTCCTTGCTGCCTGAGACGTTGCCTTGGGTTGGTTTGCGTCCCTACATTGAATGTCACAGTTTCTCATAACGATGCCTGCTCTATGCAAATCCCTCTCCTGTTGTCAGTTCCAATTTACACCCTACATAGCTTTTTTTTCTTTGAACCTTAGGGGTGGTTGCAGCTTGGCTGCTACTAGCCTTGGGTTGCTGCACCATCCCTTAAAATTTCCTACACCAGTGGTTCTCAACATATGTTCCACAGACCTGCAGAATCAGTATCACTTTCGAACTTGTTAGAAATGCAAATTTGCAGGGCCTACTTTAGACCTACTGGATCTGAAATTCTGGGGTAGATCACAGCAATCTCTATTTTAACAAGCCCTACTGGTGATTCTGATGTTCCCTGAAGTTTGAGAATGAATTAGTCCCTTTGTAAATAAATCCTGTTCAGTTATCATCATTTGAGGGTGCCATCGCATTTCTGTTGAGACGCTAACTGGCACGCTTTTCTATATTTTCATCTATTCCACTCTCTCCAGCCATATCCATGTGGATTTTTATCAGTCTTCTTCTCCTTTGCCTCCTGGTTAGTTCTCTGTCTGCAGCACTCTCCGCGACCCCCACCCAGCTCATTTCATCTGAATTACTTCTACTTAGCTTCAGAAACTCTTCCCTGATGAGGCTTCCCACCCCACCCCGGGAGGCCCACCTGCTACGAGTTTCCATACTACTCTTCGTGTATAACACGTATCACACTTTATTTTAATTATCAGCTTAATATCTATCCTACTTACTTGAATGTAAGTTATACGGTAGTTTATAATATCAATCAGGACTATTTCAGTTGCAAATGTAAGAAACATGGCTAAAAATAGCCTACACAAATATATATTTTTTAAAAAGCCCCACATTACTAAAAACATCGAGTAGTGGTTTTCACTTCAAATATAGTTGGATCCAAGGTCTTAAAATATGCTATTAATGCGTGGCCTCTCTCTGCCTTGTTATCTCTCGGCTTTACTCTCTTCTCTGTAGGTTTTATTCTTAAGCAATTTCTTTCCACATGGTAACAGAAGAGGCACATGGTGGCTCTAGGCCAGTGGTTCTCAACTGGAGACAGTTTTTTCCTCAAGAGACTTTTGGCAATGTTGGGAGACATTTTTTATTGTCACAATTTAGGGAAAGGGGGAGATGCTGCTACTGCCATCTAGGGGTAGAGGCTAGAGATGCACAAGATAGCTCCTCACAACAGAGAATTATTTTGCCCAATGTCAATCGTGCTGAAGTTGGGAAACTCTGCCCTATGCTTACCTGGCTTTTAGAATCCTCCTTTTGAAAGACATAGAGGTCTACTTTTGCCAAACTTTCTGCAAAATCCATGGCGGGTGCTGGGGAGTGGGGGAGGGGTGTCAGCTGGACCAACTTGGACCATCTGCCCATCTGTTGTCTAGTCCATAAGACTGGGATTGCAGAGGTGGTAATCTAAATGACCAGACCTGGGTCGTGTGTCCACAACTGGAACTGTGGGATAGAGTCAGCCCCATCTGAATTGTGCTACTTGTAATTTTTATGTGGACTTAGGTGCAGAGACAACTATTTATTTTATTCCAGCTATATGCCAGACCATTTTCTATATTTTCTAGGTTTAGTAGAAGGGAAATAACCGTTCAGAGACTATATGACAGTGCTCTGATGGGGAAATATAATTAAAAACAAAATCTCCTCCCAACCGAGAATGTCTCTCCACGAAGGTAGAAGACCAAGAAATAATTTTATTATTGAATAAGCAATAAACCAGAATGTGATACACACTACAGTCAGTTTGCTAAGAGATTGCAAAGACAGAAAGAAATTTTATCCTTTTATATATAACCAAGCAGATGCAACCCACTACATACATGTATTCAAGATAAACAGTAACTAGTCCTCAAGAAGACTTGAAAGCACCATTTATCATACATAGTTCATACCACAGTCATTTGGTAATTAGGGCGATCTTCTGTGCTAGCTAATTGACTTTATCCAATGGAAAAATAATCTTTTTGACAACAAATAGGTTTTAGGCACCCATCCACCAAGGTTAGGCTTCTACCTTCCCACAGAAACTTGGAGATGGAGTGCTATCTTCCTTGGTGATTCCGTTTCAAAGAGATACTTCCCAGACCCTTAGGAAGGGCATTCCTGGGTTGGAAAACTGTCAAAAGGCTTAACAACTTTTTAAAGATTTATATACATTTTGAAGAGAGAGGTAAAAGACTTACAATTAGAAGTTTTCTAAAATAAATGATGTAAGAAAAGAGGAGGGAGTCTCTTCCTTTATTTTCCACAGGGAGAACTGAGTCTCTTATTTTTAATTTGTATTTGCCCTTACAGTTGCAAGTCTGTTATTTTAGTAACAGTTGGTTTTACCACCTTCTCCATTCTTCCTTCTCAAGAGGACACTCGATGTATAGGGTTTGGTATGATCTCTCAAATTTATTATAATCTAACCAGGGACCGTTCTTGGTGGTGCAATATGAAGTTACAACTTCAAAAAGATATTAGGAGAAAGGGTTCCCCGAGGCATTGTTAGTCCTTGAAAAATGACGTCTTCCCCTCTGAAAACACCTTCCTCCCCTATCATCTCCAGAGCAGAGCTGCACAACATGGTGTGCTAGTAAGTACTTGGTAAGACAGATGTGGCTTCAAATCCTAATTCTTCTATTACATAGTTTTATGCTTTGGGCACATCGCCTGAAACTCTTTGAGCCTTAGTTTCTCAAAAATAAAATAGAAGGCCAGACCTGGTAGCCTAGTGGATAAGTTCAGTGCACTTCGTTTTTGTGGCCCAGGTTCCGTTCCTGGGCACAGACCTACCTACTCTGTTAGTGGCCATGCTGTGCTGGCGGCCCACATACTAAAAAATGGAGGAAGATTGGCACAGATGTTATCTCAGGGTGAATCTTCCTCAGCAAAAAAATAAATAAATAAATAAAATAGAGATAATGATAGCATATTAATAATTAGGAATGATATATATAAATTTCCTAATGCAGTGCCTGACATATAGTAGATAATAGAGACATAACTAATATGATCAAACTTTGTGTCTTCTTACTTATTCTTTCCATTATAGTGTTAATGAATATTCTCGTTGAGACTGAAAAGTAAAACATTTAGACACTATTACAGTGAGAAAGATGTAGGGATTATGGTTGCTATTGATATTAATTTTGAATCGAATCATAGTCAGTAAAATTAGTGTTAAGTTTTAATGCAAAGTTTATCTATTGAAACCTTTGGTATTCAAATATCTCAGTGGTTTCTTACCTAAATGACCTATGTCTTGTGAATGGTAGTTTTATATTAGAATTAATTAAACATAGGGAAGAATTAATAGACAATAAAGTCACTATTAAATGAGCAGTAGGTAAGATAAATGGGAAAAACGATGTTTAGGAGACCAGCAAAGCAGGGACGCTCATTTTGGTTTTTTTGAAAATTACTATTTAACTTTTTTAAATCAAAGAAATGATTATAGAAAAAATTAAAATGTTTTTGGACCTCCTTAAATTTATTTTATGATTTGGTATTGTGTCAAATTAGAGTTATATATAAGACTGAAAGTGAAGAGATTTATTTTCCTCGCTTAAATCCTTAAAAAACTTAATCCAACACTTCTCAAATAATTATTTTTAAATAAAGATTGCCCACAACCACCCATGATGATTGGTGACCTGGGCCATTCTATTTGAAGTTTGTCGCGTAGCTTTAAAAGTTGATAGCTTTTGTGAATCATCAAACTGATTAAAATCTAAATCAGGACACTCTTTTGCCCTATCGATTCACTGCATCCGAACTCCTCTGTATTGTGGTTTATGCTTGGCAGTGTGCATTTGCTTCAAATATAGTGAAAATAACCGGGAGACACAAATAATAAAATTGCAGAAGTGTTCAGCATTCAAGAATATTTATTGAAGGTATGACACAAATTTTTGACAACAAATGTTTAATTCAAGTACCACGCTCCTTAGAAAATATGTTACATATTTTCCAAATGCTTTTAATTCTTATGCTGCCTTTCAAGGGCCCCAATGAAAGCATCAAGGAGCAAGTAAAAAAATAAACAGTGCCATATTTCTTCTTGAAATTAAAGCATCATTATTTGTTGTATAATATTTTATGAAATATTCTATCGATTTTTTCCTTCTTAAAAGCAAGCTTAGCTACTGAACCTGACATAGTAGAGATGAGTACACAGAAATTTGCTAATGCAACCATCATATTAAGTCGGGCATAAATTTCACTTGTAGCTTTGGGTTGTGTATTCCTTATGGCTAATAACTCACTTATGGGCTCATGAGACAACAATTGTGAGTATGTTATTCATAAAGCCAACTTGAGTTATTCATAAGCATGAGAGAAAATACCTAAGCTGCAATAAGCTAGCAAAACGTATTATTATGGGACTGCTAAAAGGAGACAAGGGCAGTTAAATTACTTTCAAATCTCTGGTGATGTTTGCCTTGGCAGTGGAAAACTTCAGGAAGATTTATGGTTGTAGACATCCATACATAAGTTAATAAAGCAATGTGCAAAGTCTGTTGTATGTGCAAATTAAAAATAGACCTCAGATCTGTCTCTACCTTCCCGTTTTGCATCCGCCAATCTAGTAGAAACTCTTGCCACCTCGTTGTGTCTTTATTGTGTATTTCCTGCCTCTTCTTTAGGAATCAACCTATACATTATAGTCAGATTCTTATCTAATCACCAATGTCTCCTCAAAACTTTCCCACTCAAAGCATTGCAGAGATACCAAAAGGTTGCAGCATAAAATTTCAAGTACTCACCTTTAAGCTCTCTCACCTTGTCACCTATTTAAAGTCCACCTCCAGGGCTCCGTGTTAGGACCCTACTCCATAGGGCTTTTCCTGACCACATCATTCCTTTAATGAGCCCACTTTTTGGAACACTTGTGGAACTACTACTTCTGGTCCTCCATCACAACTTCCCTTGTTACTTGAAATTCTTTATCCTTTCACCCTTCACATAGAAAAAGCTTCAGCTGGAGGCAAATTTCAGCATGCTCTTCAGCCAGTGCTCTGCTGGGCCTTCTCTGACCTAGCGTCAAAATGCTGATAAAATGTGTAAGGGGATACTGTGTACTCATAGCTGAAGATCTACGGTTACTTCATATCTGTGGAAATTTGGGTGCTATCTATCATCTATCTATCGATCCATCTATTTATGCTGTACAGCCTTGGGAAAGTTATTTAGTCTGTCTTCAAGGCAGTTTTATTATATGTACAATGGGAATAATGATACTTACCTCACAGACTGATGGTGTGGATTAAATGTTAAGGCCCAAGCGTGGAGCAGTACTGTAGGCATTTTTAACTTCGTCAAATTCATCAATGGGATGGCAGAGATGGGGGATAGATGGGTGAGAGACAGGGAAGGGGAGAAGGACAGTGACAGGAAGAAAGAACAGTTTAAGTGCTGGAAAGTGATGCTGAGTCCACTGTAGGTCTCATGACTTACTGTGTGAAAAGCTCCTGCGCAGGTGGATACTCTCATGTATAGAGATACAGATTTAAAAAAAAAACAAACTAACCCTAGTCAAAAAACCACTACTTAACCTGGTGTGCAACTATAAAAGCTGAATTCAGTTCTCTGACTGGGCTGTTTAAGGAATTTTCAAATCATATTTGAGAAGCTGACTCTAGTTTAGGACATGAATGCATGCCCAAGTCTTAGTGTGTTGCCTGGCAAATAGGAAACACTCAAGATAAGTAGTTATTGTTATTATTATTATTATTATGACTGTTACTGTTACTATATCCAAAAGGGTACCAAATGTTCTCTTTTGTGTTGCTTTATCTTGGCTATTAAACACTATGAGCTAGTTTACCAGATTACTGTTGAACCATGATTATAATATATTTAAAACAAATAATTGGCTATATGTGTGAAGTAATGTTGTCAAAGAAAAAGGGCAATCTTTTTATGATTACAACTAAAAAAGGGAGAGATTTTTAAGGCCAAATTTTCAGTCCCTTTACCTCATTAGAATTGCATACAGCAGACTATGAGAAGTGTCTTTTTAAAAGTAGCATTTAAAGCTTAGCTCTTTTAGAGATGCCAAAGAACTTTATAACTTCTTTGTGCTTAAAGAGACTTGTGTTTTAGTCTCATTAACCATTTGTGGTCGCTAAGAGAGTGTATTGGTCAATAAAAGCATTTATTCTTTTTAATGAGGCTCCTTTTTATGTCTTCAAGTGTGGTTGACATTTTAAAAGCAAATACACAAAAACTTGATCATTTGACAGATTTTTTTAAAAAAAGACAGAATGAGGAAGAAATTCGGCTTCAGTTTATAAAGTAGCTATGACAAAGTGGGAAGTCTGTTGGGATCTAATTGACTGGTATTTTACATTGTTTTTAAGAAGACCGGTGATGCTGTGGTTTCCCAGCTATTACTGAAAATACTAGAATGCTTCCCAGCAGGCTGCCTTAGCATTGCAATTGGTATTTAACACTATCAAGCCTTTCATGATCATAAATGAACCTTAGAGGACCTCACTATACTTTGCTTTTGCCTCCTGATTGCTCTTTTATTATATTCTAGGGAGGAAATCAAATATTTGTTTTTCAGGGAACTTAAAAAGGCCCCAGGTATTATCACAAAAATGGAAAGGCTAAATCAAACAGCAATTTCTACTAAACGGGAACTGACTTACACCAGGGCTTTGATTTTTGATAGCATGTTGTCTCAATTTTTCACTCTGGTGGAAGCATTCTTGCATCTTCAGTAACAAACATTAAAGAGTAGTAATGTTATTTTTTAATTTTAAGAAAAATAACTAAAAGATAGAAGTGGGAATTTATTTATAATTTCTTGTGACCCAAAAATGACAACTGTTAACATTTGTTTCTTTTGCTTTAAGTTTCTCTTTTAATATAAGAGTTATAAAACATTGTAGATAATGTTGAAGTGCTTCACTCAGCATAAAATGTCTCAATTCAGTAATTTTCCAAATCAACCCAAAGGATAAAATTACATTTCCCTCATCTCTCTCTGCATGTAACCGCTATCGTTGTATATAAAATATTACATAAAATGAAAGTAGAAATATAAATTAAGGGCAAGTATATTCTGGGAGGAATTGCCTACACATACAGATCCAAAATCTAGAATTACTTGGATTCAATAATAAAAAATTGGGGGGCCTGCCCGGTGGCACAGCAGTTAAGTTCACATGTTCCGCTTCTCGGCGGCCTGGGGTTCACTGGTTCGGGTCCTGAGTGGGAACTGGCGCCACTTGGCACACCATGCTGTGGTGGGCGTCCCCCGTATAAAGTAGAGGAAGATGGGCATGGATGTTAGCTCAGGGCCAGTCTTCCTCAGCAAAAAGAGGAGGATTGACAGTAGTTAGCTCAGGGCTAATCTTCCTCAAAAAAAAAAAGTTTGATTCGGAGAGTGAATTTAAAGTGACACTATTGAAGCAATGGGCTGGAAAATGTGTTTATCTGTGGTATATAGAACATCTGTGTTTTATTAAATAATAAACACTGATTTGCATCTATTATTACCAGAAAAGCAGAATAAATGTAACTGAAAACAGATATAAACAAATGTGGCTTCTTTTTAAAGTGACATTTTATTTAGAACTTAAAAAAAATATTAAACAAAAACAAAGCAAAGTCCTAAGCAGAAACTAAAAAAATTTAAAAAGGAAAACCATAGCATGAATTTTCTTAACAGGACAAATATTATTTCTTTGTTAACTGTGACTGGATTTTCCTATTACATTAAATTATGTGAAGTTGCTTTTCAAAGTAAAATTGAATAATGAAATAATACAATTACTAAAATAAGATATCGTCATGATATCCCTATATGGAAGTAAAATTCAGTATTATTAATTCAGCATTTTGTGCCTGTCACAATTTTAGGCATTGAAGATATAAAGATAAATATGAATCCTAGATGAGATAGGCACAAATAATTTCTACATACTTCAGATAATGACATAATCAGAGATATTCTCAAGATATTTTGGGAAACCTCAAGGATATGTATCTAATCCTGTCTGAGAGGAAAAGGATCAGGGAAGTCTTTAAGCTTGAATTATAAGAAAATGACAGATGCCTTTTCCAATATACTACTTTTAGTGTTGCAGTTAGCTTAATTTCAGAGGGTAGTTCTACCTGAAGGATGTTATTTTATATAACTTCATACATGACTAAAATACCGAACTACAACTTGGTCAAGTTCGTTTAAATATATTGAAAAAACAATTCAACTTAGGATAAACTCTGATCTGAATCAGAAAACTTTTTTAAAATTTATTTTATTACTTATTTATTTTTATTGAGATAACATTGATTTATAACAGAAAACTTTTAAAGAGAGGATTAACAGAGTAAAAAAGGTTTCCACATCTCTTTTTCTGATAGATTTATTATTTTTATTTTTATTTTTTTGAGGAAGATTAGCCCTGAGCTAACTGCTGCCAATCCTCCTCTTTTTGCTGAGGAAGACTGGCCCTGAGCTAACATCCATGCCCATCTTCCTCTACTTTATATGTGGGACGCCTACCACATACCACGTTCTGAAGTGGAACGTGCACACTTAACCGCTGTGCCACTGGGCTGGCCCCTGATAGATTTATTTTTATTAATTTATTATTTACTTTTATTATTTACTTTATTAATTTTATTAATTAGGAACAATCTATTAATCTATTAAGAATGTATTTGTTTGGCGATATGGAATTATACTAACATTAACCACTGTTGTTTTATGTCAAAATCGTGTGTTTTCACCCATATAATTTCCTGATCATTTCTAATTACAGTTTAAGGTGTTTTGCCTCCTTTAGGGCATTCAGTTTGCTAAAGATATAGCCACAGAACCGGAGTTTATTTTTTACATATTTAATTATGATTATATTTCTGATCAAGTTTTTTCTTAAACATTCTCCAACGTGGATCATTGGAGGATCAGAGATATTGCCTGTGGGATTTATTCAAGCACAAATTCATTTACTTGTTTACATGACAATATTTAGTTTACTATTAGGCAAGATAAAACTATCTTTTATGTCCTTATATTTTCTTCTCTATGGAAATGATTAATTTTGATACCTGTAATATGCTAAACTCTCTTTGTTTACTGTACATTATCTTTTAAAGCAACATGTAGATTAAAAAATATTCTCTCTAATGTCACTTTCTATGTTTCATTACGTGTGATTTCAGGCTTTTCTCCTAGTTAGACTATAAGCTCTGGGAGAAACTCTGTCTCTAGGACTCAGCACCATGCCTAACACATAAGAGACACTTAATGAGGGTTTGTTAAATAAATTAATCCTATTTTTCCATCCATGCCATTTTGGCCAACTCCACTTACACAACTACTTACAATAGGAATACACCTCAAGTGAAATTCCCAAACCATCATATTCTATCTACTACTGTACATGCCTTGTCTCATCTATGCAGATGTCAGTGTCTTGATTGAAGCAGGAATGACTTCATGTTCTTCTTGATATCTCCCACAACACCTAGCACAGGGTCTCACATGTGGTGGAGATGGTCAATGAATGTCTGTAGAATAAATGGATGAATATAAATTGTCCACCTAGTTTCTTCTCCTCTCCATACTAGGGAAGTGCAATAAACTTGATAATACACCTGTGATTACTCTAAACCATAGCTATGATATTGTCACAGATTCGTTCTGAAAAAAGTAAAATCGGAGATTGTTGAACTTATTAGAAATTAAAATTTTAAAGTGGAGAAATGAGTCACAGTCGTGGAATAATAGGTAAAGGCATTCTGAAGCACTTTGATATCCCAAATGTGGACTCATAGGAGAGTCATTTTCAAATGTTTCATAAACAGATACTGTCAGCTATATCAGACAATACACAGCAAAGTAATAGGAGTTCATGAGTCATGGAAAACACTCAGAATAAGACCTTCAGACAAAGTAGCTTTGCCCTTAAATTCCGCCCAAAATAATAGGTATACAAAGATCAGAATTGTCATAATTGAAATTGTGTAAATCAAATGAAACTTGATTGCAAACAACACTATCAAAAGAGAGCTTGTCCTCAGGGCAAGAGCAGAATAGAAACATTGTATACTCCGTAATCAAAAGGTCTGCAATATAAAAGTAACAATTTTAGCATCAGCATATTAAGAAAACAAGTCGTCCTGGTCATCTGAGAGTTTACCTTTTAAGCACCTTAATACAATCTTTTTGGACGGAAACATTTCTAGAATGCATTACGTGTACTTCACTCTTTGAAACTGTAGTACAGGGAACATAATCCAAACTCCAATTGCAAACTTTAGAGCTTTCATGATAATTTTATACTTTACATTGCAATCACCCAAGAATTATGGAATTCATGTCTAGCAAATTGTCATCAGTGGTTTGTGCTTGAAATGCTGCAAACATTTGCTCAATAATCATATACTTGGACTCTCTCACCTTTTTCATAGGGTCAAATGGGCGCTTGATTGATTCACCCTGTCTCCACTTCCCACCCCCTCCAAACAGTCATGTGCTTACCTCACGTGAAATCTCACCTTGTCTTCTTCAGTTTATTTCTGATTATCTTTTATTTATTCCAGACTTCCTCACATACACTTTACCTGCTTTTCTGCACAAACCATTACGCAGACTAGGTAATTTTTATGTCCATTTTCAACCAACATTTAAATAATTGGAAAGTCAGTATTGTTAAACGTATGTTGATAATAAGCTGAACTCTGAGCTGTGCTACATGAACTGAGCATAAGATTAAGTTAAACTGTTTAAAATTGGCATAGATTGCTCAGCAGAGCCACCAACACAGTGTGGTCATGCCGGAGTGGGGATCTCTTTTCTGGGTCCAGACATTAGTTATGCAAGTCTGCAATGTTTACTATGTGGTTGTTCAGAAGTTATTGAGCTAATGAAACACACAGGATTGGTTTTTAAGGCAGAATATTAATTTTCATGTGAGTGTAACAAGGCTCAGTGCTTCCCAGTGTTCACACTCCTATTCTGTAGGTGCAGATAGAAGCCAACTTAGAAATCAATGGATGAAGAGACAAAGAACAAAGCCTGGGGAATCGGATCTCGTGTCCTGTACTCTGGTGATATTTCTTTCTAAGTACTGAAGCAGGGCAGTGCGAATCAGAGCATCCTTTCCTGGGGATAAAAAGCCGCACACTATTTTTCCTCTCATTTTGCTGGGCAGACCATCACACATCTGCTTGGAGAAAACATCTTATCTTAAGGATGTTACAGTACGATTAAGTGGGCTATCTTTTTTTAAAGAAACAATTGCTTTTCTTGATTAGATTGATAAGAGGTTAGTAACTGATAATCTCTCTTAAAACAGTTTCATTTTATCCTCTAAATCTTCTTCCTCCTTTTTCTCTTCTTTTTCTTTTTTCTTGACTGCTTTTGGACCAAATGAGTTTTCTTTGGACTCATTCTTTTTTTCCCTCTATTAATTTGAAGTTATAAGCTTTATTTCTATTTATTGTTTTAGCGGCTATTTTAACAAGTATACTTTACAAGCTATCAATAAATCAATATTTTGTCTTTCTCCAAAAGAATGCAAGGACCTTAGAAAACTTAGACTGATTAACCCCCTGCTGACATCTACTATTATTTTAGTTCTAACTTGTTTTTATTTAATATCACAAACAAGCCATTAATATTATTATTTTATATAATCAATATTTGTTTAGATTGAACACATTTAACACATCCATTTGCTTTATTCTCAATTCCTTCTTCTATCACAGACCTTCTTCTGTGGGATTCTATTTCCTTCTAGAATAAGATACTTTAGTGGTACCTTTCTTCTGGTAATAAATTCTTTCTCTTACCATCTCTTGTTTTTTTTAATTGGAAATGTCTTTATTTCACTCTCATTCTTGATAGATAGTTTTACTGATACACAATTTTAAGTTAATTATTTTTTCTCGTACTTTGAGCCATATTGGTCCACTCTTTTCTGACATTCATTGTTGTTCTTATGAAGTTAGCTATATAATTGTTATTTCATTATATTTTCTTGTCTGTTTCCTTTGGCTGCTTTAAAATAAAATCTTCTCCCTGTCTGATATTTTCAGCTTGTTTCTGATGAATCTCAGTTCTCATTTACTTACCTTGCTTAGTTTACATTGACAGTCACACAAGGATTCATGACATCCATTAATTCTAGAAAATTTTCAGCTGTTACTGTTTATGTGTTATCTTCTTTTGTATATCTGACTAGATATATTTTGGAATTTCCATGTCGTTTAAACTCTATTTTCCCACCTCTTTTTGTCTGCCGCATTCCATGTAGTTTACTTCTGATATATCTGCCATTTTACTTTAGCTTTTCCAATCTGTAGTACAATTAATTCATTGAATTTCCAATGTTAACGTAATTTTTATTTTAAAAAAATATATTTGGTTCTTTTTTACAAATCTCACTTGTCATTTCTCACAGTTCTTTTGCTCTTTGTGTTTTGTATTTCTTCTTTTATTCTTTTAAATGAAGTTTACATACTTATTTTATCTTTATGTTATATATATTGGTAATTTTAATATCTGCACTCTTGAGTGATTCTGCAATTTGTTATTTCTGTTGACTGTTGCTCACAGCAAGTTGTTTCATTGGGTACTTTCTGATATTTTATTGTCAGAGAACGTGTAATCCTTGAGACATCATTTGTTGAAACACTTGAGCTTTTGATAAGGTGAATTCCTTCAGAGAAATTTTATATTAGCTTCTGCCAGGAGCTTAGTGACACCACCAATCGAGAACCCATTAAAAGAAATTTTGTGTTTCATTTTATTTTTGGAGATCACCACGTGAGGGTGGATAAGAGGGTAAGAATTCGCAGAACAGGTGTTTTTCTTTTTATTCCCATGTAATTAAGGCCAAGACTATGTCAGGCAAGGGTCTCCACCATCTACTTCTGTGTGATGGGCTTTATTCTAGTTGACCCACTGGCTGTGATTGTGGTAGGGTGTGTTGGCTTTATGTAAAAGTCTCCAATCTGATCATTCATTTTACATGAGACCCAGGCCTTATCTTCTGGTTTGGGCATCTGGCCCATCAATCCTTCAGCTCTGGCCTATGAGGATTAGAGGATTTCAATGCTCTCACAGCAAATGGCAGCTCAAAATTTCTGGATTCATATTTTCTTCATTTTAGTTGTTCTAAGTTAAAAGTATTTTTCCAGTCATTTAATCCTTCTGGAGATGTATCTGGTGGGATGTTTTCACAAATACCTAATCCTTCATGTTATATATTGGATTTTGGTATTGTCAATTTCATTTTCAGGGAAGTGACATTTTCCTGACCCCAACTCCCAAACAGGAGGACATCAAAATTAAAAATTTAATATTTAATTTATTAAACAGAAACACGTGAATTATTAAAAAAGAGAGCAATGTGGTTGATATCATTCTATAAATAACTATATTAAACAAGAAGCACAAAATACATTTGTTTCATTTATTCATTGAAGGGACTGCTTTGTGCAACGTTCTGTGCAAGTCACTGCCAGTGACACAAAGATGACTTAGACTTGGACTCCTCTGTCTAGAATATTTAATATAGTATAAAAACTAGATATGAATATATAATTAGCACAACAATCGATTGAAGAATCAAGTGTCATGATGCACACCTGAGGGATGGAGAATACATCTAGAGCATGGAAGGCATAGACACAGGTTGCAGGCATGTGAAGCACTTTGTGGAAAGGTGGCACTGTGAACGGGCCTTGAAGGATCGATCTAACGTGCTCGAAGTCGTGAATGAGAAAAATGTGTTCAGAAAAACTGTGTTTTTGCAAACACCAGTGAAGATCATAAAAGAAGGCAGTGCATCCAAATCAGAGTACATGATTTCTGATCACTTTCTCCTAAGTTATTATTCACCGGTCAACAACATCTATCAGTCAATAATTGTGATGAATCAATTGCAAGAATATGCATGTGTGTGTGAATGCAAACACATACACATATTTCATGATGTTCAATTTGCCTTGCTTATAAAGGCTAATTAATGTTTTATAATATAATATAATGATCTCTCACCTCGGGATCAACAATATAAATAAAAATGTAATTTGAGCCACACGTAAAGTCTGAAGTCAGTATCTGATAAGTCAAAATTTAAGGAAAAAAAATGTTTAGGCAAATCAGTTAATTATGTAAATAATCATATTACATTGAAACAAAAAGTTGTCATCAAACTGAAATGTCAAGAATTTTATATGATACAACTTATAGATTTTCCCTACTCATGATACCATTAAAAAGTTATAGAAGTTTTTCCTATCTTGAGATTTAAATATATAACCTTTAAAGATTAATCTAAGAGCAACTCTAAATCCTTTCTTTAGAAGATGTTTGTGACAAAAATTCCTTTCTGATGTTTCACAAGCTTCCATAAGACTCCAGATCGAATTAGGATCAATAACCAGTCTAAATGATTAAAATGTAGTTTCCTACAAAAACAAAAACAAACAAATCTCATTCCCGAAGTAGCGTTCAAAGCGCACATTTTCTGCCAATGCCAGAGGCCTGTCACCATTGTTTAAACCTTGGCAAAGTTCAAAGAGAGCTCATCAATGAGCAGTGAGAATTAACGTGGCCCACTCATTACCCTGCTGAGACCCTTTGTTCAAACAGTCAATTTCTATGCTGTTTGTAAGGTTGTGCAGTTGTAATCCCTGGGTAACTGCCAGGAATAGCCATAGTAACCAAACAAGCAGTGTCTTTCTGTTTTCAAATCAACCTCTCATTGTATAAAGAATTTTTTGAATTATGATGAATCTTGTTGCCAGTCAGTCTTTTTAGATCATTCCAAGACCCTAAGTGAATGATCTCACTTTTGTATGTGTGCCATCGTAGATGGATTCATTCCTATACATCTCTTTACATAAATTATTTATGCTATGGTTTGTCATAATAGATGAGATTAAATTCTCCAATTAAAACAGAACATGTAATATGCATACAGATAATACTAGTGTTCTGATGTGCTCCCATATTGCCTCTATATAAATCATGGTGCACTTAAAAAACAAACACGACTTTCACAATTTTTCAAGGTAATTGGTACAATATAACAAGTGCACACACATGCGTACATGCTTATATATATTTACATATGTCCACAGTATGCATATGTGTGTATACACACACACACACACATATATATGTGTCTATGAATATATACAAACAGTATACATATGTGTATGGGTATACTAAAAGCAATTTTAAAAGAATAAAACTATCCTAGTAAAAAAAGAGATATTGTTTGAAAGAATTAAGATTCAGTGCTCTGTCAAGGACAATGCCTCATGTTTAAATGTCAATATGAACTTGGATAATTTAGTGAAGACTTGATCACAGATTTATTTGCTGCCCTCACTGAAATCTATTTTCAATTCATTATTCCTTAATACATTTTCATTCTATGTTGAAAGATAATCAGTCCACCAAATATATTTTGGTATTAGAAAGACTTTAAAGTTATAACCAGTGGAATAATTGTAGTGTCAGCCAGATTTCCAAATCCCCTCTATTTCTTATCATAAGTGTGATGTTGGGCAACTTCTGTAAGTTCCCTGAGCTTCACTTTTCTCACATAAAAAAGGCCTTTAACAAAAGAATATGCTTTGTGCTGAGGATTAAATGACATAAAACATAAGAAGTGCTTAGAATAATCCCAGATATATTATTAGCATTCAATAAGTGTTCGCTGTCATTGGTATTTTTTTTCTGATAGAAATAATAGTAAAATATCTGCAATGAATGAAAACACAAACCCTGGCTCACAGCCTCTTCCACTCACCTTACTTCCCAATGAAATTATCAATAAACAAATAAGGAAAAGTCTGCATTCCCTCTGGAATCTAGGGATGAGGCCGCGCAAATGACAAGTTTTCTCAATGCAGCCTAATACACATAAGACTTGAGAGAAGGAAGAGTAGAGGTTAGACACCCGATCCCACTCTCATAAAATATCAACGTGTTTGAGAATTTACTGGAAAACTATGAGAAATTGTGGTTTGTATCCCCAGTAGTGTGTTTTTTAAACATAAAAATGATTCTTTAGTTAATCTAAACACAATTTGCTGCCCAAATTTATTATTGTTGGACATTGTAAAAATTCTAAGACTATCTGGTCTATTTAATTCTCCCTGTTTGGGTCTTTTTCTTTTCTTCTTTTGCTGAAGAAGATCAGCCCTGAGCTAATATCTGTACCAGACTTTCTCCACTTTATACATGGGTCACTGCCATAGCATGGCTGATGAGTAGGGTAGGTCTGCACACAGAGTCCAAACCTCCAACCCTAGGCTGCCAAAGCAGAGCACACCAAACTTTAACCACTATGTCAAACAGCAGGCCTCTAATTCTCCCTTTATTTTTATTTCCAGAATGTGCTGGGCTATGTTGACTTTCCTCTGATCCAAGTTACCACTCTTTCCCTTTCTTAAAAGCCATTCATTATATCTGCTGGATCCCCACCGCCTCCATCATTAATAATCTCCCTTTATTTCCAGTCTCTTCCTTGATTATTTCCTATCTTGTTTGGCCTCTTTCCTCTTGAAATTGCTGTCTCTGTAGCCCTATTAATGATGGCTACTTTATCTCTCTCACCCTGCTTACCTCAAGAGGCTGCGTCAGATCCTCTTGGCTGTCTGGATTAGGCAACATGGGCTAGGCTCAAATGTCTTAGTAGCTTACACCTACAGAGATTGTGTATCACTCCTACTACATACAGATCAAAGGACAGCTGAGGGCTGTGCTCAATATTCTCTCACTCAAAAACCCAAGCTGATGGAGCCACTGCCACATGAGCATTGCTGATTATCACATCAGAGAGGATCATTGGTGAACTGGACATTGTCACTTAAAAGTTTCTTCTCAGAAATGAAAGCAAACCACTTCTGCTTGTATTCCATTGACCAAAGTACGTCATACAATTGTGCTCAACTTCAAGGGAAGAAGAGAGTGCAATCTACCATGTGCTCAGAAAAAGACAAACTGTAACATAGTTGAATAGTCCTAAAACCATACTCCCCATTGCTGTTTCCAGTTTATAAATTCTCTAAGCTCCAGAAAAACCATAGATTTTTTGAGGCTCATGTTCCTGGTTATACCATTCCTTCTCTTTTTATGCCATCTTCCACTCACTTCTTAATCACAACTACTCATCCACCGTTGACTTCAGCAACTGGATCATAGCCTTTCACTCTTAGATGGTTGATTTCATGATTCTAGATAAATTCAGTGTCCTTACAGAAGACCCATCCATCACCACGGGCTCTAAGATTCTTGAGCTGTTCATTTCTTGGGGCCTTTCAGCCACATATACTTATATGTGCCTATAATTACATCATAATCATTATCATGACCAAAAGTACGCAAACTCTTAGATCAATAACTCAGAAATTCAACATTCTTTTCCTTCTTGCTTATACATTCATTTGACCCCACTACACTTGTTTTTGACCCTATCAAACCCACAAGGTGATTGATCATCTATCTGTTTTTTTGTATATTAATTTTCTCTTCTCCTCACATTTCTCCATATCCAGCTTAATTTCTGTGGTTTATTGTTACAGCCATTCTCTTCTAGTACCAAATTTATTTTTCCTTTGTTGTTTTATATCATTTACCTCCTCAAAAATTGACTCTATTAATGTCATTATCTTCTTCACTGTGCCTGACTTAGAAGAATGAACTCAAATGGAGAAAATCAACCTGTTGTGAAGAATGGAACCACTATAAAGTGACAGTCAATAATCCTAAATGAGCTGTCAACACTGTCACAACAGCTACAGACTTTTTCAAGTCACCACACTCTCTAGTATTCTGTGACAATGCTTTCAAATGTTTCTTCCTACTTCTCAAGTCTACCCGTCCCTCTTTACCTTGCAGCAGAAAACCCTGGTCTTCTGCTTCTAAAAGAAGTAAAAACCACTAGATGAGAATGTCTCGTCAACCCTCCACTTTCAAACTGACCAGAACTGTTTCATTACCACCTGCTCTTTCCTTCTGTCTTCGAGGTTTAATGGAGGAAGTGGGCCTTCTTCTGCTTAAGGATGTTCTTTTTATCTTTCTTTTCCATTTCGTCTTGTCTATTCAGGGATTTTTAGACCCATATCTCTTTCTTTCTTTCTCTACTTTAGACCTCTAGGTCTTTTTCTCTCGATTCATTTCCATTTGTATTTTTAAAAGATCATAATTTCTCATTAAAAAAACAAAACCCTTTCAACTGCCACTCAACGTCTCAGTGTCCCCTCAGAGGCAAGTCTCTTTATCCAGTTGGCTGCGCTCTCTCTCCATTGCTTCACATCTTATCCATCAGCATTTTTGAACTAACGTGTCATCACAAATTACTCTTATTAAAGTCTCCAAGTTGCTGAATCCAGCAGATCTTTGTCAGGCTTTATCTTACTTGATCTGTACGAAGAAATTTGCTCAATTTATTGCTGTGTTCTTGAAGTACGCTTCCACTGGCTTCCATGAAATTCTCCTCATTTTCCAGTTGCCTGTCTTAGGTCACTGCTTCCCAGTTCTATTTGCTATATTTCCCTGTTCTGACTATCTTTAATTGCTAATAGAAAGAGCATATATTATAAGAAACTTAGAAAAAATACCACCTTATTTCTTTTCAAGATGGTGTGGCAACATGGAGCTTTGACAGGTTCCTCTTTGATTAACATGCGTAACAAAAGTCCATGCAAAATAAGCCAGGCTAAAGCTATGGGCCTCAGGGCCCCTGATCCAAAATTAGGGCATGTGGGTCTAGAATGATCCATGGATTAAAGGAGCTCTATATAAAATCCAAGTCTGAGGCACATTTACTGCTTGAAACCAGGGCTTTGGGTGGAGCCTACTTACTTGTGAAATCAGCATGAAAACACTGGTGCCTGAGCTTTTGGTTTATTTTAAAGCTGTGGACCTAGGTAAACAAAAAGGCACAGATTCACCCAGAAAACTAGGAGCTCTTTTGAACTACCTCCTTGTTTTGGGACTCGATACAAAATACCACCAATATTACCAGGGACGTGAACCTCAAACCACGCTTATAAGACATAGCTATAGATTGGAAGATTAGGGAGGGGGCACTGAGTGAAAGGAATAACAAGCCTTTCACTAGCAAGGGGCCTCTCAGGATGTATGAGAGGAGAGAGAATAAAACATAGAAAAATAACCAAAAATACAATCTCATATTGAAACACCGCAATTGAATATGGATTTTATCCTTATGAAATGCACTTTGTAGAACTGACAGAAACTTTAAAAACTGATGGCAAAATATCTTTTAAAATTCTGTAAACATCTACAAAAAGGAAAATAAATTGTGTAGTAAAAAATGATGAAATGTGAGAAATAATGAAATGAAAGTGTAAAAAGTATCATTAAAAGGTTATCATTTTTGGGCTGGCCCCGTGGCCGAGTGGTAAGTCGCGCGTCCCACATGCCACACTAGAGAACCCACATCTAAACTCAGTAGACAAGGTTCACTGAACACAAAGAGAGAGTGAGTTAAATGGGAAAAGTACTGATCAATTTAAGCAGCACACAGCACAGAAAGACAAGAAATTACAAATTAAGAAAGAAGAGCTAAGAGACGTTGAGGATAGGGTGAGAAACTCCATCATATATCCAGCAGGAGTTCCAAAAGAAGACAATGGAAGGAATTGCAAAGAAGTAATATTTTAAAAGATAATAGCTGAAGATTTGCTGGAATTTTGGTAATATATACCACTAAATCAAAAAGGTACTCTGAGTAAGAGACAGGAGACGTAAAAATAAATGAATAAATTTACTCTACTGTGAAAGACACAGAGAGAAAACATTAAAAGACAAGCCATAGACTAATTTCCAATGCATGTAATTGACAAAGGAATTTAAGGATTCAGAGTATAAGAACTGCAAACTGGCAATGAGAATGGGATGTGGATTGTGGCATGGGTTTCTGGAAGATTAAGGCCAAGGTCTCCATAAACTGGGTTTCAGGATAGGAGGACAATCCCAGGGATCTGGTTGCTAATGCTCTTACCCAAGTGGTGGGCAAGGGAGCTTATTAAGGGACTGTCGTCCTGCTGTAAACAAACGTTTAGAATCTAAGCAGCAAGAGGTAGTATTGAGGTACAGTAGTCTTCTCTTATCTGCAGAGGATACCTTCCAAGTGGATGCCTGAAACTGTGGATACTACCAAACCCTATATATACTATGTTTTTTCTGTACATCCATACATACCTATGGTAAAGCTTAATTTATAAATTAGGCACAGTAAGAGATCAACAAGAATAACTAATAATAAAATATGACAATTATAACAATATACTGTAAGGAAAGTCACTGTAGATCTTAGCATCTTCAGTATAGGATTTTTTTTCTTTCCTTATTGAGAACTTTCCCATTCTTACTTAAAGGAAGCACTTAATGGCTTCTCTTTGGCCTATCCAAATCACCAGCATTACTACTCTTGCACTTTGGGGCCATTATTAAGTAAAATAAAGGTTACTTGACACAAGCTCTTCAGTACTGCAAGAGTTGATCTGATAAGCAAGATGGCTACTAAGTGACTAAATGGTGGGTAGCATATATATTGTGAATAGCTAGACAAAGGAATGATTCACTTCCCAGGTGGGATGGAGCAGTATGGCACAAGATTTCATCACACTACTCAGGATGGCCTACAATTTAAAATTTACAAATTGTTTACTTCTGGAATTTTCTGTTTAATATTTTCAGACTGTGGTTGATTGTGAATAACTGAAACCATGGAAAGCAAAACTGTGCATAAGCGGGAACTACTGTATATTGTTCAAATGGTAAATTGGACAAGTAGAAGAAGGTACATTATCATGAAAGTGGTGCAGGAAGCCCCACAGCCTCAGCTGAAAGGCAATGGGGCTGTGGCTGCTTATTTAAGGGATTTCCAGAGATGAAATAGATAATTTCAGACTAAGGATCTTGCCCCCTAATAAAGAACACTGGACTGACCCAAAACATTGTAACTTTGAGTGACTGGCAAACAACCGCTGTACTTCTCAAACTGAAAGGAAACACATCTCGCTTTCTGGTCTGGAGCTGCTCTCTGCCTCCGCTCTCCCTGATTGCTCTCACCACTTCTATCCCAACCTCAGTTTCTTTAAAGGCAAAAATTAGTGGGGATGGGGCCAAAGTTTCCCTGTTTCTAGGAGGAAACAAAAGCCATAAATACTTGGTCGTGTGTACTGGGGAACTTAGGTCAGGTAAGGAACTTGTATGGCTTTGTCGGATATAGGCTACCAAGCCACTATCTTACCCAGTCCTGTTGGGGGCACAGGGCACAGATTCTGCTAATCAATTTTAGTCACGGAAAGAAATCTAACATGACCTTGTGTTAAGGGCTTTTGGGCCAATTCAACATACTATAGTTGTTGCTTCTATATCTATATGTTTAAAAGGAGTTCACTGATTTCGTCCCATAAGGTCCAGAGAGGATCCTCCCAATCATGATGAATTGCATGCAGAAAAGTCCTAGTACCTTTGGGACGCCAGGACTCTAATGACTCCTTTGAACTATAAGTCTCTGTGACTGATGATTTTGCCTTCTGGTGTCCTCTACCTCAAATTCTTCTCTAAGTACTGGACTCATCACCTTCTAGACATGGCTACTTGTACACCTCTTTTAAACAGCTGCTATTAGCTTGCTGCTGGACACTTGTTGAAACTGAATGCCTGATCCACAGAAACCTTCTGGCTCCATGGCCTGATGGTCCTGTTTTGAGGTAGATCAACTTAGGCTTTAATAACTAACAATGTGAGAAAGACCCGAAAAGGTTCACTTATCAAATGGAAATAGTATATTCAAGAACTCAGCCAGTCAGGTAGCAGTGACCTCTTGACTTTACATGAAAAGGTAGCTATCTCTTTGAGGGAAATTTTATCCTCGACCCCACAACTTAAAATAAAGCTGCTGACTCAATAGGGCACTAAATTTGTAGAGGTTCTTTTAAATGCCTGGGCTTGGTTCACTGACAAGTCAAAATATGATGGTGTCCACTGGGCTCCTGTGGCTATCCAGCCTTGGTGCTAGCTATACGGAGCCAAAACTGGGTGTGATCATTCTTATCAGTGGGCCGAACTCATGGCCATTCTTATAACTCTAGCTATGACTCAAGCTGTTGTCAATGGCCTGGTTTTTGATGTGTTCTTTGGAAAGCTACAGACTGGCAGATTAAACACATCCCTCTCTGGGGCTACCAACTATGGAAATAAATTGTGGCTGCTGATTGGAAAGTTTGGGTCACTAACAAATTGAGAATCTATGCTTATTAACTGCTATATTGGTCTTTCTCACTCATAGTTCAAGTCTCAAGTATTCCATGAATCTTCTCCTAACCACTCCATTGATCTCTTCCTCATACAATTCATTGTGTTCTTATGGTTCCTCTGGGTATTTCTTGCTTCAAGGAATCTTATATAAGCTCTGTGAGGGATCATGTTTAAAAGTCTTTGCATCCCCACTCTGCCTACTCTAGCAGTAAATACTGATTGATAGATCCTGTCATATTATTTCACACTTGAGAAAATAGAAGCTTATTTTACTTTGAGATACAGTTATGTGAACTTTTTAAACCAGTGAAGGAATAATAACTACCTTCTGAAATCATGGATATTTAATGCTTTTATAATTTAGTCTTTGTTCCAAGTTTTTACTTTTACATCTACAGAAATATAATATGATTGATTATTGCTCCCTCTTAATCCTGGAAAAACTCCATGAATATATGAAAAAATAAGAAGGTAGCCTTAAAATAGAGTAGTGTTTTCTGCAACATGTTATTTAATATTTGACTTCAGAGGCTCCACCTGAATTGCTCAGATTAAAATACTTATGAAAGGGAAACATTTTTCCTTATCCTCAAAATACAAAATATATTGGTTGCTTTTCAGGAATTAAAATCAAAGCAAAACAGTCTTTTAACTATTTACTGTTTTCAGTGTTAGTAGTTTATTTGTTTTCAGAAAAGAGTGGTATTTGTATTGAAGTTAATTTATAAGTTTAGGCCAAATAAAACTTTTTGTATGTGTATCTTGATCTGTACATTGTTAAATATAATAACCACAAAAATACTATAGATTTACGTTACTGCTTATAATTATGTTTTATTTGATTAGGGAAGGTTTTCAAGATGGAATATGTATATTTAATATATAGGGAGAATACATATATTTAATTTATACATGGAATATATGTGTGTATATATAATTCATAATTTATAAATACATATATATATATATGAAGTGACACGTTTTTCCATATTGGAATAAAAAAGAATAATTTTCAATGTACAAAAATTATAAAATTTAGAAATAATACAAAAAACATCCATAATCTACTAACCAGTGACAAACATTACTAACCTTTTGCTCAATTTCTTTCCATGATTGACTTTATACGTCTTAAACTTATATTTTAGAACTTTTCAAACACGTACAAATAGAAAAGTAAAGTTAAGTTCCATGAACCCGTCACCAACACTCACAGACTATAAACTCATGGCCAATCTCATTTCATCTCTACTCCCACCAACCTTCTTGCTGTCTGTATTATTTTGAAGCAAATCCCAGATTTTATATCGTCATGTATATATATTTCAGTATTTATCACTAAGAGAGAGGGACTAAAATTTTAAAAAGTAGCCAAAATATCACTATCACTCAAAAAAATTGTGATTTCTTAATGACATCAGGTATCCAACCAATAGTATTTATTTACATTTTTCTGATTGTCTGATTATATTTATTTACTTATTCATTACAATATACTTGTTTAAATTGGGATCCAAAAATACTCTTTAGTTTGTGGTTGGTTGGTATATCTCAAGACCCATTTAATCTTTAGGTTCCTCCTTGCTGTATTTTTATTTTGTTGAATTCATGTTCAATATTGTATGTTTCTATGTTCAATCACATTATCAGTGTCCACTTCATTGCATTGTAAATTTCATAAAATGCTGCTTAACAGAGCAGAGTAGTTCTTTCTTGTTATATCCTCATTAGGTAACTATTCCCTTTTGAGCCGTATAGGCTACTTACAGTTCCAGATTATAGATGATCTTGTGTATTAGCCTCTTTCTGAACTTTGAATTATTTCTTAAAAATTCTAGGTGTGAAACTAAATAGGTTTAAGGCTCTTGCAGGCTGGAATAGTAGGTGATCTACTTTCATTCAATAGAAAAAGTTACTTGCTCATGATCTCTGTCTTAAATCTTTCTATGTCTGGTATTAGACATTTAATTTTATTGCATAGCCTTTTCAAAAATGAAAAAAAATCATTCTCTCTGGTTTTATAGAAGAAGAAATAAAGAAGGGACAGAGGAAGGAAGGATTGACAGATTGAAGAGGGGAGGGGAGGCGGGGGAGTTTGGATTAATTGATAGATGGAAAATTTTAACCTTTTTCTTACAGACGTTTTTCGTATTATTTCTATCCAATTTTCTGCTATCAAACACTATCACAGCTGTTGCAGTTGAACGATTTTTGTTTGCTGTTTTGCAAGAGTTTTGTTGTGTAACCTTCGTACTCAAATTTACCTATGAGTTACCCAAGCATCCTTAAATATGTGGTGATATATTATTAAAATCCAATAAACAAATAAGTGAATGGCCTCAATTTTTATTAACAAACATGGTGAAGTGGTTTCAGCTCAGTTATTATTTCTCAACTATCAGAAAAAATCAAATATGCTGGAAAGAAATTGTTGTTCTTTGGCCATACTTGCAGGAAACCACGGAGTTGTGCTTATTAATCGATGGGAGACTTTTGTAGAGGCAGGTAACCACATAGGTGATGTAGGAACAAGGTTATGTCGCAGCTTCAGCAATACTGTGGACAGTGTAGTTAACCTTTTATTCTTTCTATTATTATTTATATATGCTCATTTACCACATCATGGGCATGATATTTTTCCTTAAATATTTAATAGGTAGTATAGTATTTTAAGAAATTCTAAGGCACGATTAGTTTCCTTGCAGTTAAGTTTAAACAAAATAATTTATAGATAATTTAATATTTATAAGGCAAAGATAGAACAAATCTAAATGGTGTCACTTCATTGTAGTCAAAAAACTTATGAGACAGTGAAATGAGAGTTGCAATGACACAAATTTTCTTTTCTAAATCTGACACCTTTTGTTTACCATTGGAGTGTCTTTTCACGTGATTTTTCTACACTTCCATGGGATTTTCTTGGGAGGATCAACAGGATGACTAAAGAGGGAGGAGACGGGGAGGGTTAGACATGTTTACAGCTCCTCCAGCATACGCAACTTGTTTCCACCCCAGAGCCTTTGTAACTCACAATTCCCTCTGCTGGGAGAACTCTGCTCAGACCCTCCCAGGGCTTTATCCCTGCCTTGCCTTAATTCTGGATGCAAATGTCAGGACCTTGGAGAGGTTTTCTCTATTCATCTTATTAACAGTAGTGCCCTCCTTTCCTCCCTAGTCATGCTCTGATCCCTTACACTGCTTGATCTTCCTTCATAGCTGTCTTCACTACCCGAAATTATATCCTCTAATTGTTTCATGCTTAGTGTCTGTCTTTTTCACTTTGTCTGGCTTTGCCAGTACCATGAACGTCTAGAACAGCTCCTATTACAAAGCAGTCACTCAAGAATAAATTTTTTTTGATAAATTAGAGAACTATCAATAATAAATTATTGAATAAATAAATAAATGAACAAACGATTACAACTAGATGGTAGGATTTTAAGTTCTCTCAAACTTCAAAATTTTAACAAATACTGAATAAATAGTTATAGTTAAAGCTTTATAATACCTAATTAAATAGTACAGATTCAGGGAATTTCATTAGTTATAGGAACCAGAGAAAACATGTTATAAAATCTTTTTGGTTAGGGAATTAATTGTAAAGCTATCCACCTGCGGCACTAATAATGACTAGTTGTTTAGATATATATGTAAATATTTTTATTACACAAAGTTCTTCTTAACAGTGTATATTATTTTAACAGTTTACCTATTTTAGCAAATACTAATATATACTTTGTTCTAAGTATAAGATTTTGAATGTAGGGAATTCACTAAATTTATATTTTAGATTTTGCCCATTCAAAGATAGGTTTGCTTAGCAATTCAGCATATGATGTAAATCTATTTCTAAAAAAAGTGCTGGGAGAGGTACATTCTACGTAGCAAAAAACTTCCCTTGTTCTGTTGGAAGATACACTGAAGATCCTGTAATAACTTATTCTCTAGAGTATTTAGATACTCTAACAGTGTCTTTGGGTAAGAATACTAAGACCGTATAGGAAAATTATCTAGGGTTTATTTGTACTTTAGCAGGAAAAGGAACTAGAAGAGGTTGCCCTGGGAGCACCTTCCAGTTTCATTTGGGGGCTTATGCGTGTAAGATGCCATTCAACTCTTCTTATTCCTCTCGTATTGAAGAATAAACCACTCTCAAGATCACTTTAATTTTTAAACTCCTCGGCATAATCTTTTTTCAGTCCAGCAGTGAAGAGTGGATAATCAGGAGCTTAAAGATAGCTTATAATACCTATCACTTTTCCCTCTTAAGTCCATTGCCCTTTCTTAAATACTAACTATGGAGCATCTGTGTATCGGTCCCATTTCAACTCCAGGTTTTTCAGAATTAATGTAAACTCTAATAGTGAATATCTTTTTATATAACCCATAACAGCAACAATTTGTCAAGCCATCAAAATTGTAGATCAACTGTGCCTTATATGTACCTCAACTGAAGTACTTATTAGACTTTTCCAATTATTTGTTTCCATGTTAATCTTCCCTATGTTGCTGTGAGCACCTGAGAAATGAGACTGTCATAAACACTTTTGTATCCTACACTTTCCCCAAGGCCTGGTGCATAGTTGAATTTTGATAATCCTTTGTTAAGGAATGCTTGTTATTGTGACAAATATTCTAAATAAATTAATTCTAAAACTATTTCTAAAATTATTCAAAATTAATGTCTATTTTGAAATAAACTGATAATAATATAAAATTTTATAGCATTGATTATTTACAACTGTTATAATTTACCTATTATTTTAAAATAGACCCCAGGAATCCAATGTCCTTAATCCACTATTCACTGAAGAATAGTTTACTAGAGCAGAATGATAAGTTCAAGATTCCATTAAGAAGCTTCCTTGTAGTTCATAGTCATCCTTCTTAGTGCTAGTAGGTGTTTCTTGGCCCACTGGTTGTGTTCTTATAGCATTTAAATTGGGAGATGAAAGAAGGTTTAGCAGAAAATATATAGGTGAAATAATAGCTTAAATAAGTAACAAGAAATTGTGTAAATGTTTTATAAGTTCAAGAAATAACCTGAGATTTTAAATATTTTGAATTTTTTCTAGTTTTTTATTTTGAAACTTTGCATGTAAATTTGTTTCAAAGAAGCCTTTGATCATCTCTGTCTTCTCAAGAGATTCTTCTTTGCTTGAAAAATAAATATAATAATATTAAGTTTGAGTAATATTATGGATTTTTCCTCGTTTTGTTTTCATGTATGTTTAAATATAGAACGTAATAGAATATCTTTCATATTTAGGTGATTGTCTTTGGCAGAATAAAATGTTTTCACTTTTACTATAATTTTAAAAGACATTAATTATTTTAAAATCAGGAGATCTGTAATACCCAAAATCCAGAACAGAAAATGTTAGAGACACCATCATTCAGTACTTGGCTCATGAAAAACAGATATACTGAATTCCACTGTGAAGTATTGATATTCATGATTTCCAATTGTTTTTAAAAGAAGTTTAGTTTTCTTGATATTATCAGTGTGAAAAAAACCCTAATTTCTGTGTATTATCTTTTTCTAGGCAGCTAAACTAACTCAATGAGGGCATTCAAAAATAAATAAATCCCTTGGAAATATTGGAGAGAGGAAGATATTGTGACAACTTTAGTATAGAAATATTAGTATTTATAAACCATCCAGTTGAGAGTTCACAATGAAATCAGATCTGGGTGGGAATAAAACAAAAACAATTAATGCCCCCACCCATTAAAAAAATATCAAACTTTAGAAGTATTTTGGAGCCATGACGTTTCTGAAGGATTACTAGTTGAGAATTTCATTTTTCATTGAGTCATTAATGGCAAGTTTGGTAGATTTCATCAGTATCATTTGAAATTATCAGCAGGCTTACTTAAGCATTAATAAAGTAACAGCTGCTGAAGCAGCAGCTGAATCTACTACTGTTTATGTTTAAATCTTTCTTAATTGCCTCTATTCAGGCCCTACAAGTGTGAAAGACATCGCCATATTTTATAACTCAGTTGCCTAATTTTCACTGTGGTTACTACTTGATTTGGTGAAAAGCAACTAAAGGCATATTTCTCAAATATAAGCTTATGTTTTTGTAAACCTACAGATAGATATTAGGTTGTGTACAGTATATAATATATGCAATTTATAGAAGTTTGAAGTTTGGTTTTGCACATTTACGAAACATATAAATTTAATGTCATCGAACTTTTTTCTTAAACACAACCTAGTGAGTACTAACATAATGGTATGAGGTGATTTCTTGTTTATTATCATAACAAAAGGCCAGTTTATCACAGAGATATTAAATATGAAACATCTATCAGTTATTTATTATTGTTTCAGTTACATCAAAGATAGAAATAATGCATATGGAAAATTTTGATGTCGTTTTTTAACTCTTCTTCCTTCTCTTATATCATTCCAATGTTAACCACATGATCCAGCATCTCTCTTTCGTGCTGCCAGGGACAGAGACCTAAACAGTATCAGTGGACTGAGGTTGCTGGGGTGATGGGAGGGATGAAGGAAAAGGGTGTTTGTCCTAAACATCTCTATTACTGTGTGATTCTTACAACAAAAATGGTACAACAGCCAAAATAAAAGAGTCTTTGGGAGAAAAATCAAAAAGAAGATAAACCTCAAGATTATTCTTTTTTGTAACAAAGTTTAGGGGGATAATGGGAGTAGAATTAGCAATGTTGGTAGTATTATACATCTATTAATTCAATTACAAATATTTATTTAATGACTACTCTGTGCCAGGCACTGTACCAGGCACTGGAGATACAGACTTGGACAAAATAGAGAAAATCCTTACTTAAAGGGGACATCCATTCTATTGGAAGGAAGCCAACAATAAGTGACATAATTTCAGGTCATGATAAATTTTATGAAGAGAAATGAACATGTAGTATGGCAATAAAGAGTGATAGAATGAGTGGTCAGGAAAGATCCCTTTGAGTGACTGACATCAGAACAGACATGTGAATGAAGTGAGACAATAAGCCATATGGATGTATGAGGGACAAGCTTTCCAGGAAGAAGGACTAGCAAGTATAAAGGCCTTGAGACCTCAATATGTGCACACACTTAAAAATTAGGAAGGCAGCTAGAGTTGTTGGAACAAGAGTGACCCAAGAAGGACTGGAAGGGTAATTGGAATTGATGTTGATGAAGAAGACAGGGGCTATCTCTTGTAGCGATTAGATTTTATTCTATGTGTGCTAGAAGTTCTTGGAGGATTCTGAGCAAGAAGTGATAACCCAGGGGCCAGGCGGTGGCACAGCGTTAGGTTTGAGTACTCCGCTTCGGCAGCCCAGGGTTTGCCAGTTCGAATCCTGGACACAGACCTGTGCACTGCTTATCAAGACATGCTGTGGCAGGCATCCCACATATAAAGTAAAGGAAGATGGGCATAGATGTTAGCTCAGGGCCAATCTTCCTCAGCAAAAAAAGAGGAGGATTTGCAGTGGATGTTAGTTCAGGGCTAATCTTCCTCAAAAAAAAAAAAAAAGAAGAAGTGATAATCTGGTAAGTGTTTTGAAAAAGACCCTTCTGGTCTTTGGAGGAAGAATGGATTCTCATTGGGCAAGAATGAAAGCAGGACACCAATTAGGAGGCCACTGCAAGAGTCCAGGCAGTGTGACTAGTGGTGGAGGTGGTGCACCATGTGTACAGAAGATGAAACATGTTTTCCTGAAAGTGCACACAGAGGCAAAGCATTTGATCACATTATACCTTATGAAGAATTTAGGAAACTGTGATATCACTTTTAGGTGACATTAAAATTAATATGCATAATTAACTAGTTTAAATGTCTCAGCTAAATCAGTTAAAATATTTCCAGTTTACTCATATGTACTTACTACTTTAATTATTTTACCATTTTATTAACTGTTTCATATCATCATAGGAGAGAAAACAATGCTTAGAACTGATTTTCTATTGTTAAATTGCAAGAACTTTCAGAAATATGCGTAAGATGTTTCACTGACTGAATCATATATTTTAAAACAATATCATTATGTTCTGTTATCCTTGGGACTTCATAGAGAAGGTTTTCTCAACATGATCAAATTTGGAGTCATTGTGCCATTCATGAAGATATGCTTTGTTATCAATTTTTGTATTAGGTAATTAGAAATTAGACCAATAAATTTTACCATTGTTCTATGAGACTTTAATTAAAGGTTTACTATTAGCTGTATAACTCCATAAAGAGAATTATTCTGTTCTCCCTAGATGTGCAGTTTACTGGAAGTTATCTTAATGTGTAAATAAATCTTATTTCCAGAGAAAATAGGAAAAAAAAATGTTCATTTAAAAATTCTGAGTGATTTTCTCAGAAAATTTTAGCAAGTGAAATTGAAACTGTATTCAGCAAACATTTACTACACAGTTCCTTGGGGTCAGATTTTGTCTGGTGCCCTAGGGCTGTTAAATTGATTATGATAATAGGGCTGAATAAGACAATTTGGAAAGGTTTCACAGAGAATGATAGAATATGAAATTAAAACATTAAATTAGTAAATAGCTACTGCCTGGGCATCTCTGTGAAATTTCCAGGGAAGGATACTTTACCATTCCCTCAATTCAGAGCTCTGAGCTTTGATTGAAGGCAATGTCGTGGGTTTCAAAGTGCTTTTAATATCATGTGAACAGCGACAGTGCAATTACAAAAATACCTACATCCAGAAGTCTCGTATCATATTACTTGACTTAATGCAAAACTCAGAAATAAGACAACATAAAGTATTGTTACATGTTAAATTACATGGTTAAGTTTATAAGTGCTATAAAAATTCACTTAGGAGAAATTACTGTGTATCGAATGTTCAGGGAAGGCTACAACGGAGGGAAAGAACTGGAGATGTGTCTTATAGACTTTGTGGAGTGGAGGAAAGGGAAGATCCTTTTGGCAGGGAAATACAGAAACAACATAGCGGAAGCAATGGGTATGATGCATTTGAATAATTCTACAGAAAAATAGTGGGAAATGAGTATGGTTAAGTCATCTTTGGAGCCATACTTTCCTTAAACTCTCACGATTCTGGTTTTTTCATCTGTAAGAAGCAAATCACACTACAAATTTGGTAGAGCTGTTGTGAGGATTAATGGAATTGATATGGGCAAAGAATATAACTCAGTCTTGGCCCATCATGGACCCATTTAATGCTCCCTACTACTATGATATTTCTTTTTCCTGCTACTGCCATCTCAGGCTTTTGTCGTCTCAGACTCTTTCTTAAAGCAGCAACACAGGTATAATTATTTGGTAAAGCCTTCTCTGACCCGATCAGGTAGAAGTGAGCTCTCCTTTCCTTTGCACCATTCATATAACACATAACCATTTACTTATTTATTTTTCATTGGCTGAAATAGATTTTTTAAAATAATTTTGACCACTGGCTTCTTCTAATGCAAGATTATTCTTTAAAATAAAAAATTGATTACTGAATCTATTTTCATTAAATCATATTAACTTCTATGTACAAAGTTAAAAATTTCTTGGATTATTCAACTTTATCATCAGGCTCTTTTCTCCAACTGCTCAGTCTTTAATAACATGATACTTATAAACAACTTTAACATAATTATATCTTGATTAAATTCCACACTTGTATTATTAAGGGACTTGTAATGAAGTTAGAGCTTATTCATAGAGAATGCTATTATGTATAAATATTCATCTTTACTGCTGCAAGATAGTCCTGAAGTCTCATTGTTTAAATGGATTTTAAAAATATATTTGGTGTGCAATTAGAGACTGATTATTTTTGACAATTGATGTTTGATAAGTTCTGAGCATTTTGTTGTTAATAGTAGCAACCAAGTTCTAATTCATTAATCAACATAACACATTAAATCCTACTAACTGAGAATATGGTTAAAACAACCCATTGTTATTTTTTAATAACTCTAGGCTTTTCTAGAGTAGCTTTAAGTTTGTAGAAAAGTTAGGCAGAAAGTAGAGTTTCCATATGCCTTCTTCTTCCTACCCCTCCCCACACCGTTTCCCTTATTATTAACGGCTTCCGTTAGTGCAGCACTTTGTAACAACTGATGAACCATTATTGATACATTATGATTAGCTGAAGTACATAGTTTACATTAGGGTTAGCTCTTTGTGTTGGACAGTTTTATGGGTTTTGATAAATGCATGCTGTCACGTACTCACCATTACAGTTTCTTACAGAATAGTTTCACTGCCTTAAAAATGTTCTGTGCTTCACCTATTCATCACGACTCTACCCCCCTGAGACCTTTGCAACCACAGATCTTTTTACTGTCTCTAGTTTTCCCTTTTCCAAAATGTCATATAGTTGAAATCATAAGGTATATAGCCTTTTCAGACTGGCGTCTTTCACTTAGCAATATGTATTTAAGGTTCTTCCAAGTCTTTTCATGGCTTGATAGCTCATTTCTTTTTATTGCTGAGTAATATTCCATTATATGGATGTACCACAGTCTGTCGATCCATTTATTTTCTTAAGTTATATTTTAAAGTGTCTGCTTATATCTTTGGTTTCAAATGACTAATTTCTTTTATAATTAAAAGTATTTTAATGTGTCATTTTTTGTCATTTCTTTCTTTTTCTTTTTGGAATAGAAATTTTATTTTAGGCAATGCTGAGTAAACTTTGAAATTTGATGTTTTTGTAATAAATCCTATTAATATATGCCTGTAGAACTGTTACTGAAAGTTTGGTCTCTGATCCCAATGCCAATCCAAATAAAGAGAACAGAGTCTCCGGGTGAAAAAAGAAAGGCTTTACTTTGCCAGGCAGAGGGAGCAAAGCAAGGGCCAGTGCCCCAAAATTGCTAGCTTCCCATTAAGAAATGGATAGGGGTTTTTATTTGGGGTTTTAGGTAGAGGAAGGGGGTCATGGACTTCTTGGTCAGCATTCTCCCTTTGGCCTGTGTCTGGGGCTGCTTCCTGTGGAGGAGACAAAGGATTTCTCAGATGAGTGTCCTTGGCTGTTTATTTCCATGGTGGAAGGTATCTGATTTCAGGAAGCTGAGGAGTTGGGCCTGGGAAGCTTTGGTTTCTTGATAGTCTCTGGACATTAGTTTCTCTGTAAAACAACTTCAAGGTCCTGGGATTAGCCACAACTTTAGTGGGAGCCCAGCGTGAGGTCATCTGGACTTGAACAATTTGTAACTTCTATTTGGCTCTATAGCTCAGGGAGTCAGAGGTTAAAGAAATAAACATTTACCTATGAGTGATAACTAAAGACCCAGGGACCCGGGAATGTGTGCCTTTATTTTTAACCCATGTATGCTGGGTTCACTGTAGGGGAAGGAATATCAGGGCTGATAGTAACTGAGAGCTGGTAACAGAACAACCATTTTGGAATAATATAGTGGTTTTGTTTTAATATATGTTATTTGAATTGCTTCCTAACTTTTGTAAATATATATTATAAATTAAAAAATGTTTTGCCAGTTTAAAGCATACTCCTTTACGTGCTTTATATGGGGTGAAATTTTGCTTTTCATGTGCTTAGGAGAAGGCAAGTTATAAAGTAAAGTGGCACGTAGATGAACTGTGCTGTATATTCAACCCCCAAAACAGGAGCAAGCCACCACTTCATATTGTTCATTTTTTACCTGGAATCTTTGTTCTTAAATTATCACTTTCTTTCCCTAACAAATTTGTTGACTTTTTCAAACCATCTTTACCGCCTTCCCTTTTGTCTTAGAAGAAGTGCTGGCTCCTTCCTGTGGAAAACATTCCATCTGCCTGAACTCTCACCTAACCTTCTAAATTCTCAGAGACTGTAATCTGCTAATGACCCTCCTTGCTTCTACATATTTCTCATTCCATGTCTACAAACTTTTTCATAGATGAATGAATGAATAATGTCTCCATGATTCCATTCCTGGTTTCTGAGGTGCATGTCATGGTTAGCTCTAAGTACAGATTTCAATAGCTTGGGTTTATGTCCTGGCTCCAATGCTCAGTTAGCTCTACGACAATGAACAAGTTTTCTAACTTCTCATAGTTTCAGTTTCCTTATCTGAAGATGGGAATAACAGTAGGATTGTGTAAGGATTAAATGTGATAATTCATGTAAAGTTCTTAGCACAGTGCCTGTTGCATAGCAAATGCGTAAGGGCCATTAGCAATTATTCTTGTTAAATTGATATTTTCCTTGATTTATGAATATGATGATACTCTCCCCAGGACCCTGAAGACCTGTTTTTCCTTCCTAATTTTTAGAGAAATTTCTTTCGCTCTCCCTTGCTACTCTCAAAGATACTCTATCCAAGCATCTGAATGCTCCCTCTTCCCCACACACCCCCAACACACAAATGCATACAAACACATACCCTGAATAATGCCATCAACAAACTCAGTCTCTTTGAGAAGTTTTTTTTTAAGTCCTGCATCAATCTCTGAGGCAAGGAAACAGTATATGCCTAATTTCATTCTTTTATACATTTTTCTGTAGCTTTCTACAATGAGTATTTCTTATATATTCTCTGAAAGCTTAGTATGTTTATGAAAATAAAGAGAACACAGAAATATAGCTTTCCATCATAGATGTCAATAGATGCTTTTGTTATTTTAAAATATTGTAATTATTTCTTTCAATATATTAAAGCTTAACTTTGTCCCTGACAGATGGTTATAAAATGATGAGTGAAAGCATTAGTGATTTAACATATTTAAGCTACCGTGGAAAATTAGCAACTTTGTAAAAATTGAAAAACTCATTTCCTAATGCGATTTAGGCAAGGATGCAAGGATTTTCACTAAATGATATAAAACAAATTAGAGGAATAAAAACAAAACTCAGGAACAGTAAACACAATCATATTAGAAGATGATTTTCACAATGTTAACTATTTAAAGACTAACCTTTTATCTATAGTTTTAAAACTAGAACAAATGTTTTTTGATTATCAGCTAAATAACTTGAGGTAGTTATTATTACGATTTAGAATTTGACCAAAGTATTTAGAAAATCACAATTGATATTATATGGTTTTAAAAGTTTAGATTAAAAGTAATTATGAGAAGTTTCAGTAGCATAATAATTCAAGTACTGAATGTACAATAATTTCTTCGTTTTTTCCATCCTATGTAGTTTTTTCTTTCTATATCTACTTGCAAGAAATGCTGGTTTGCTAGTCTAGAAGCACCTAGAATTGAGTAGCAGAGTAAATCAGATGCTTCACTTCAGAGTGAAGAATGCTTTAATTGTTAAGGTAATCATTATTGAGACAATTCTCAAGTGTAAAATCTTTGTTCTGTTTAATTTGGCTGCTGACTTCTTTCTTGTGACTTAGGACCAATTTTGTTTTTCTATGTGTCTCTCTACAGAAAGCTGACCTTGCAGTTGCTCCACTGGCTATTACCTACGTTCGAGAGAAGGTCATCGACTTTTCCAAGCCCTTTATGACACTTGGAATAAGTATTTTGTACCGCAAGCCCAATGGTACAAACCCAGGCGTCTTCTCCTTCCTGAATCCTCTCTCCCCTGATATCTGGATGTATATTCTGCTGGCTTACTTGGGTGTCAGTTGTGTGCTCTTTGTCATAGCCAGGTAACATGCTCACTTTTGTGATTTTTTTGGCAATTGTTACCTCCTTTTTCTAACTAATAATTGTCAAAAGTCACAACCAATTTTACTGTTCTTTTTCTTTATTTCCCATCGGGTGCTGTAGACTAATGAACTATTAGGAGTCACAGAACTTTCTAAAATGTACTATGATGCCTTTTTGGGCAGAAAGCATGCTGGTTGTGTCAGTGAGCTATAAGTGTGGTAGAGTTCAGAGTCTAAAAGCAGTCCAAATCACTATGATATAAAAATATTTCCTCATTTTGAAGATTTCTCTTTAACCAGAGAGCAAAATAGTATGTTTTACTAATTTGATTAACAAATCAGTCATAAGAAAAACCAAATGGTAAAATTTAAAAAGCTTTTTTTTTTTTTTTAATGAACCAAGGCTAGTTGAAAATAAGCCTTTTAGGGATAAAAAGACTACCATGATTCTCTACATAAAATTTTTTTCTTTCACAGAACAAATATGTCCACACAAAAAACTGCCTTATTTTCATTTACATGTAGCATATATTTCAATCATAGCATCTGAAACTCAAATGCCTAACTGAAAAAATACATAGTTTTATATTTTTATAATGGCCTTTAAAATCTATGATATGGCTCAATCTATTTTGATTTTGCCACTTTACTGTTACTCTGAGCTGGAAATTCATAATCATTTTTCATTTATGCTTACTTCACTATCAAATTTTCAACAGTTAGATCATTTCAATATGATTTAGTTTACCTTTTGCCTTAATTAATAAAATTAAGACTCTGTCTCAGGACTCAGAACTCTATTGTTACTCTAATGACCTTAAAAGCCACATATTCATTATAGTCTTTGCACTTTTTATTCTGTCAGATATCAAAAAGATAGCTCTTAATCCAAGATGAATTAGAATTCTACGTATAAATTTTTCATGTTTATAAAAATACTTATAAAGTATAACTATAAACATATTTTTCCCCTATCATCAAAATTAAATATTACATATCTGGGGTTTTTCAATTATGTTACACAGGTTCTTCTGATTATCATTAAGGATATTTGTCCTTCCTTGAACATATTCTTTTTTCAATGAGGTCATGTATGTTTTCCTAGCAGTAAAGCAAGTTTTGTTCATTCAATTAAAAAAGGAATAAAATCATTTATAGAAGTAGCATAATATTTTTTTATGTATTTACATTTTTACGTATTTATACACAGATGTTTTTGATATATTTACAAATAAATATTCCACAAATGTGTAATTTTCCATCTAATTGGTTCAACATTAACACTTGAGCTCTTCAAACAATTATCATTTGAATTTGGCTGAAAATTTGTATTGGAACCATATAGACATACAGCATTTGTAACTGTATGGTAGATCAAGTTAAAATTTTTATTTGAAGTTTAGAGTTCTTCCCCAAAAATGAGAATTTGGAGTATGAAGTTCATAAACTTTTAGCCCCAGCTTTTTCCATATCTTGTGAAAATAAAACAATCTTCTCATTTTTTAGCATCTGTGGACCAGTTACTTTTTTTTGTAGTGACTAACACAAGCCATCCTGTTTTATATGTTCAGGGAAATGAGTTCAAGGATTATAGCTAAATAATTCAATGGTTAGAGAACTCTGCAGCCTGCCCACAGGGAAAACAGAAAAATAAATTCTGCAAAGTATAGAAAAGCCTAAGTATAGAGAAGTTTGCAGGAACACCTGTTCCTTCTTAATCAATTCATGAGAGTTCCTGGGAAGATGATAAACAAGCCTAGTGAAAAGGGTCCTGATACAATTCTGAGGCAATTGTGTGGGCATCAATCAAGCTGAATTATGTCTAATCACAGTTTCTAGGGGATCTTAGAGACTATTGAGTTACCTTAAATTCGTTTTAGGAAATTTAGATATTTTTTAATTTTCTGAGCACAAATCTTCTGAAATTAGATTCAAAAGCAAATAGTGAAATATCTGGATTCTTTTCTAGCTTAAAAGTATATTTGCAAATAGAGACATGTGGTATGGATATGCACTTATATAACTTTCAAAATGTTTCTGTAACTCTCACTTTGATAAACCATCAAATAATATAATAATATAGTATCTGTATAGTTATGGTAATCTGTAGTCATTTTGCATAAAAGAAATACATCCATGTCACTCTATTTGAGAACATAAAATGAGCTAGTCTTCCATTATTTTAGTGACTTTAAATTTTGGAATATTCCTGTTATATTTTATCATTAGTTATTAAATGAATGGATTTGAGCATGATTCTATTATAGCATCTTATTCAATGATGTGAAAGATCTCACACAGTTTAAAAAATTGTGTAAAATTTTCATTTATGGACAAGTTAACAGCTATTCTATGTAATAAACAATGTTAGATATCTTATATTAAGTAATGAATAATATTAACTATTCTTGGTAAAAGAATACCAAATATAAAAATAAATTATTTATGGATTATCTCAGAATATTTTGTTCAATTCTCAATAATGTGATAATCTTGTATAAATACTACCATACTAAAAGAACACACACTAAAAACTCAGATTAACAGAAAATTTCTTGAATAGAGTCCATTTAAATTGTAAACTGAACTCCTAAAGCTAAATTAATAGTATTGAGCTCTTACTGCCACTAAAGTTGGTGATGTGCAAATGCAGATAAAATTTTCAACTTTTAATTATAGAACTTAATTGCTAATTTAAATGGAATCATGATATTTGATATCAATTCAAAATAAATGTAGCATTTTGATTTTACATATGAATAAAGATTATGTCACGTCATGTAGAGATCACTGATGAACTTACGAACATCATTATTGATGGCAAAATAGATATGGCATTTTCTTTATCTTTATGTATATTCTTTGTCTTTATCTCCTTAATGATTACAGAGAAAAGAAAGACAAATTACATTTTAAAAATGCTCAGATATGTGTTTCATTCTCTCTGAAAATCACAGAAACAAAGTTCTAAAATAATACCACTCCAACGACAATATTTATATTTATTAATGTTTGGAAGTTATATCATATTGAATTTTAGGAAGTTATGTAATATATAGTGAAAATAAATTTTATCTCAAAATTAAAATTAATAAATGATTTAGGTACAGTCAAAATTTTTATTTGCTATTACTTTACTTTTCTTTTGGTCACCTACTGATATTGTTCCTATTATTATTGTCACAATTAATCTTCCATATCTTTCTAGCGAGCAAGCCACATCTTCAACTTGTTCTCTGTTTCCACTTTAGTTGAATAATTCTGTCAATCACTCATTCAATTAGTCAAATATTTGTTGAACCTCTAGTAAGCACTGGATAATGAGAGTCCCATAAAGTATTAAAAATTAATTTATGACCTTCATCTGTTCATTAACTTCTTCAACAAATATCTACTGGCTAGCTATAATGTTCTGAGAATTGTACCATATGCTTAAATCGAAGAACAAAAATGACTGGATACATTCTTTTCATTAATAAACTCATAATCAATGCATTTATCTGACAAATATCTATTGGCTTTGAATGAGTTCACAGAAATACTTCATAGTTATGCTAATTTTTTAAATGAATGCCATGTATTTTAAATATATTTTTCTAAAAACTGGCTAATAACGTATATTTCACTGGCGAGAAATATACAACTATTAAGGAAATAAAACAGTAAGCAGATTGTTAGTTATTAGAATATAAAAACAGGTTATAAGTGTTAGAATTTACATTTAACAAAATTGAATTTAAAAGTAGATTGTGTTAGCTTTTTAAAATTTCCCCTCATCCTTATTTTATAAGAAAATAATTTTTTAATAAATATTTAACAAACGCTCTAAAGTTTTTTAACCAGTATTAAGAAAGAGATATATGGTCTTGTTTGTCTGGGTACAGTTTTATAATCTCTTATGGTTATATAATCTCTTGCAAACGCTCGCATTATTGTTTATAGCGTAATGACACAATCAGCATGCTTATCTGAATTAGCTGAGAACTCTTATTTAAGAGTAAAAATGAGCCTGAGGCACTGCATTCTAGACACAGAATGGCCTTATCCCAGGTAGGTTTACAATAGCTCTTGCCTGATAGAGGATTAGCAAGAAATCTTGTCCGTGATGGGCTAGTACTTAGTCATATTTGCTCCTAAACCTTTTTCCCTCTTTTTTTATTCTTTTTTTCTTTGACCTAGGTGTATCAGTATAGAGATGGCAGTTAGTCATATAAAAAGTCTGGCTAGGAAACCCACTCTTTACACTAAAAATGAGAGATATTTTTCACCTTGCTTCAAATATTTCCCTTCCTAAAGAAGAAATAGTATTGCTAAAATAAATGCTATTTGTAAAATGAGTCAATTTAAATTCCCATAATATTAGAGAATTTTTAAAATTTTCTTTATTAACTGTAGTTGTCTCCAAGACAACCAGAGCTGTTCTGAAATTCAGCATGCAAATCTTAGTCTAGGGTCCTTAGTAGTTTGGTATACAGAGATGAATAACTAAAAATGAAACTTAAAAGAAGGGAATAATGGTACACACATTTCCCTCCAACAGGATTGATGCTACCTTGATAATTACTCACCTACATATAAGAACTGGCATATTGTATTCTGAGATTGGCATTTTAAAATTAAATACAAATAAACTCTGGAGAAGAAAAGTAACATTATACCAAATTTTGTAGTAAGACTATTATTACACAGAAATTTCTGAGGTTACTTAAATGAACTAATGAATATGGTCAAATATAGGAAAAAGGAGTAAAAGAAGCCAAGAAATATTGACTACCCAGGCCTTCCTAGCAAGAATAGTAAATTGAAGATTGCTCAATGTGTTAAATACATAATAGAAGTTTTTCTAAGTTAAAAAGAATGTAGGACTTTCTTGTGTATTATTGCATTTAATTACTTTGCATGATTTTTAGGATATTAGAACATTATCTATTGGATTATTGGATTGGGAGGCAAGGGATGTTCTCTCTAGAATCTTCCCAAGGCTTTATTATTAGAGTGACCACCAGGACTGTTTCAACATACGTTTCAACATACGCTCTAATATGGTCTGTGGTCACAAGAGGACAAGGCTATTGCCTTACGGAGAGTCCTCATACCTGTAAAAATATTCTATATTTCTCTTGGGGCTCAGAGTTAAAGATGTTCTAAACATAATGTTTTTGATGGTTTAACAGAGTTTAGGAAACCATGTCCAAAGAGCTTGCATTAACAGCTTTGATCTTGGCTCCTGATTAGTGTGCAATCACTTTTATATTCCTGTCACAGTGATGGGTGAAATTTAATGTACAGTGAAGAACAACAATGAATTATTATGCACTTGGAAATGGATTACTGTTTTGGTAGGATGTTTGATGTTAAACTAATCTGCTGTCAAAAAGACTGTTGTCACATTGAAATAAAATGCCAATTTTGTTGTGTGCCTTTGCCACCAACTTGCCCACCTCTTACTAGAAAATCGTTTCAGTTTTACCTTTCCATAATGTAATTTTAGACATATTTTACTTTTACTTTTTAGTCATTTTGTTACTCAAGAAAATTGCCAGGAAGCCTCTGATATTCCTCTTCCTGTTTAGTAATTTTCTTAGAATTTAATGAAACTTTGGGTTGAAACAGTGCTGTTTTGCTAAATATGCCTTTCACACGTATGAAAGTGATTATTCAAATTGGTTATAATAACAAATACCTTAATTATGGACCTAAAAGTTAACATTGATTAAAACTAGATACACTTTCAATCTATGTTTCCATAAGAGATGAGGGTACTTCGACCTTAACAGATTTTTTTTTTCACAATTGTTATTTGGTAAATCCATTGTAAAATAATTAACTTTATTTTTAATAGTTGTGATAGTATTCATGGTTACAAAGTAGACATGGAGTCAATAACCCCCCCCCCTCCCAAAATCTTAGTTTGTACAAGTAGCAGAACCAAACGAATTGAAACTAAGTTGAATCAGTGACTTCTTTTCAGCAGTGGTGAATATGGTAGCTGGACAATTGAGGCAGTCGAGATTTTGACTGGAATTATCTGTATAGGATAAAGAAGAGAATCAATCATCATAAGAGAAAATAAACATGTTTTCCTCTTCTCAACTTTATAATTGTGCTAGACATTTACAAGAATAAAAGATTGGAGAAAGAAATTGAGTAAGACAAAGATAATTTAAATTAAAGTGCTTTTTCGGTAATCTTCTGTAATCAAATGTTTCTTGGTGTTTTCCTTTAAAAATAATTGAGCTTGAGCATCTTTTAGTAATTTCTACATCACTTTTTAAGTTATTTTTTGCCTAAAAATATTTTTTGATTGTTAGGACAAAATTGAGTCTAAGTGCAAGAGCAGAAGTTGGATAGCCCGTTTTTATTTTTCATATCCCATGGATAAATTATTTGCCTGTGTCTTTCCTTGCTTCCATCACCAAATTGAATTCAGAGACTCCTAGAAGCAAAAAAGCTGCCTCTCTGTCTAGTCATTGCAAGTGTATCCACTCAGTAAATGTCTTGGCCAATGAGCTTCTGAAAGCTGTGGTCATCCTAAGACGATATGTTTCAATTTAGAAGTTCAATGATCTCTAGCTCAGTAAATCACAGGAACTAATTTTAATAAATTACAGTATATAGAGTCACATTAAGAAATTCGAGAATGCTAAAAGCTTGCAGTCGAATGTGTATTAAATGACTGTATTTGCTATGAAAAACTGGAACCTCTGTTCTTAATGAATCCTTTATGGAACATATAGTTATGTTTTCACACACACACACACACACACACACACACACTCTCCTGATGAGAAGCAGTACTCTTGTAAGAAATTATTTTTTTCTTTGAAAGATTTGGAAAAGGGGTGTAGTGGCTTCCTTGGCAGTTGCCACCGTGTGTCTTTCACATTTCTCGTTAGCTAATTTAGATTGAAAAACTAATAGGACAAGAACAATATTGTGAATGACTCGTTTCTCTTCCTTTCTTTTCTCTTCTTTCCTTCTTTTTTTCCAACCATAAGAAAGAAATTCTTTGAGGTGACTCTTAAGAACCAACAAAATAAAGAGAACCAAGCATTTTTCACCAAGTGATCCACTTATTCTCTTTCATTTTATGGTCTCTAGGTAGCAACTTCTTCCATAGCTGCAAAGTATTGTGAATTGCTTGTAAGACGCCATCTCCCCAGCTTATTTTGTCATATTAATTCTCAAAACAAAACAGCACTTCTGTTTTTCTATAGCCACCAGGAAAATGGTCCCCTTGGATTTTGAGGGGGTTTCTCAATCATCTAAGAAATGTCTTCACAATCCAAAACTATCCCAGGACAGTCAGTGTCTTTTTTTTTTTTTTTTTAATTTAACAGTGTTCCTTATGAAATACTTTAATCTACAATGTCTAGTCAAGAGAGGCCAAAGCTTTTATATGAACATGCACCCTGAAAAAGTGGGGTCTGTGCAGCAAGCCAGTGAAACAAAAATGATGAGGAAAAAAAGAAATGTTCATTAGGGGTTTGTTGTCTTTGTACAATGATTGAGAATACTCTGCTCAAAAGAGGGCAGTTGTCTTGAGAAATGTAGAGAAATAGGTCATTTTTTTTTCTTTAATGCTGGTAAGCGTGACACCTAAATTAGTGACATTTTTAACTGGATAAAGCTGTCCTTTTGCTGTGGATTCTTTGGTATAAGAGTGCTTTCAGATGGATATTTTCCTATGTAGTCTTGTACTGGTCTGGTGGATCATTGAGAGAGAAAAGGAAGAAAATAATACATATTGCATGTCAACAATAGTCAAGTTATATTTGAGAACCACGAAGAGATTAATTTATTAGCATCTTTTCAGTGACTATATCTTTTATGGTTTGATTTAAGGAATGAATAGATATACATCATCCCCCCATACCCCTGACAGATGAGATTAGAGACGTTTTCTCTTTGTTTAATGCTATTATTGTTACACTTTTAAATTCTAATTAGGAAGAAGATTGTTCTAATCAAAAGAAAACAGATTTAGAAGGAAACAGAAAACAGACTTAGAAAAGGACCTTGTGTCACTTGACTCTTTTTGACTATCATGTTAAATTCACCTTCCACTTTTTCCTTCTAATATTTTAGAAAAAAAAGACCGCTACCTTTTTTTATGTTTAAAAGAATGCTATATTAAATATTTGTTCTATGTGTTAGCGGTATATTGTTTTATAATAACAGGTGATTACATAAGAGAATCACCTTAATTAGTTACATTTAGGAAGTGTGTCTTCCTCTTTAGATTTGCAAGTGAGAAAAAAAAAATATTTCCAGTCACTTGGGCACATAAACGGAAGACATCAGCAAGCCACATATGTGCAGATTTGCTACATAAACTTATTCTCTAGAAATGCTAACTTTCTTCCCCTGAAAATTACTGGCTTAGTAAAATTAGTAAAAGACTTGAACCACATTGTGACCTTTCATTGAGACTCAAAATGCTGTTGAGATTGTTTTGATTTTTTTTTCACAATTCGTGGATGTGGGAGAAATATCATCAGTATTAAATGAAAATGTATGGATGTAATTTTTGCTGGTAATTTATAACTTTATTTCTTCATGCTATGTAAAATAATGCACTCTATCCAAATAATTAATGAGTATGAGATATAGTGTCATCAACCAATGTAACTTCATTCATTAGAGCATGTCACAACACCTTAATTGCTATAATTTTTACATTTCATTACATAATTGCATCATTCAAGTTAAATTATTTTCATATCAATCCTGTTGGGCATATATATATATATATATTTAGGAAAAATATTGCTGGGTCAAATAGCAATAGAAATTTCAATATGATATTTGGATAGAAAGAGCTTGATAGCATCTATTTTGTATATAAATAGAATTAGTAAAACAAATGACAACGCAAACTATTCTATTTATTTTCTACACCTGTGGCTTTAAATATTTCCAGTTAACCCTTGCATAGTGAAGGACACTATAAAAATGGCACGTTAGCTCTGTGAGAAATATGTTAATTTTATACCTACTTTTGAAATTTTGTTTGGAAGCACAGAATTTAACCCGACAACCTTTATAAACAAAAAACCTATTAGTGAGGTAATTATATACATCTCCATTTTAAAACTAGTGTAATTCTTTCTATTTTGTCTAATGTACATTGAATTAAAACAGAATTTCAGTTTCAATACCTTGTAACATATATAAAAGGTAATTGCTCCCCACCTCTGGCCTGAATATAACTCATTTTTCTGCTATTCTTTATGAGCGATGTTTAACCCTAAATTAATTATTTTAAAATAGTTTCCATTTTCATATGCCCCTGTCTGACTAGCCCTGAGATGACAAAAAGAGGCAAATAAATTTATAACAGATTTTCCTAATAAATTAATGGACAATATTTGAAGCAAAGGTGAAATTGTAGGGTTTGTATGTTACTGGCATGATAAACCTTATAATCAGAATAGGGCTACAACTGTCATCTAAGTTGGTTCAGAATATGCACCTGAATATTATTTTAACATAATAAAATTAGGTAAGTGTTTCCCTGCTTCCCTTACTATTATTGGTACCGAGAATGGGGGTGCTGGGCGGTGTGTCATTCAATATCAATTTAGCAATTCTCTACACTAACTGAAGATATGTTTTGGAAAATTGGTCTTACTAAAGTGACTATACCAAAAAAAAAAAAAATTGAAAATAGTGAAAATTTTGCTTGTAGAAAGAGATGCAAAAATGAGATTTACATTCAGGGAAATGGATGTCAATTTCAAAATTTTCATATTACTACTTCGATTTTTAGTTGGGCCTTCAAGTTTTTTTAATTAGGAAGATATTAGATGTAATGTTTAAAGTCCTCCATCTGCCAAAAACTTTGAAATATTTTTGTGAACATGTCTTAATTCAAATATTTTGGTTGAAAACCAAAATAGTGAGTACTTTCCAAACATACTTCAGTTGTTTTAGATACTGGTGCATACACTTAATTTTCAAATATTTTATTGATACATTTGATACAATAGAGTATGATTTCAAAGAAATTTAGTTGGAAGATAAGAAACCCACAAGTCATTAAACCTTGTGAAACTTTTATTAAAATTAATTTTATAGTTAAAAAGTCAATGAGAAAATAAAACCCTGATCTGCCTTGCATGTTTATGATAGCTGGTTTGCTATTTTTGTATAATCCAGATATTTGCATATTAGCTAATCAATTTAAATGTTCACGTGATGCTAGGAAATCAAATGCTACCTTTCCAATGCCAGCTTCGAGTTCTTGTTGATAACATCATCAACTTACAGTGCCCACTTTTAAAAAAGCATAGTCTGTTTCATTTTCCACTATTAGAGACCACATGACCACGTGACTGATCTGAGGCTAGTTTGCCTTGAGCCTTTTAATACTGGACTTAGTGCTTTTAAAATCCTTAGCAAGTGTTCTGCAAGCTAAATCCTTGCTTCTGATCTGTAAGCCTAAGTGAGAATTTTTCCAAATGTAAATTATGCTTAGATTGATTTTAAAATAACTACTTTTTAATGTTTAGTACTTCACTTGCAAACGAATAGCTATTTTGGTGAGAAATTATTGATAGGACAAAACTATGCTTTCGTATGCAGTGTTGATATGTGGGCCATTTTCCTTACTATTCCCAATTTAAAGCCACTCTTAATTTAATTGAATTGAACAATTGGGTATAAAAAATGGTATTAGTAGCTATTTAATGAGACTATCTAAAAGCCATTGTATAATTTTAGAAATAGTTTCCAGCTCTAAGTGTAGAGTTATTTTTTTTTACTTTACATTTGTAAAATTGTCTGAATTTTTTGGCAACCAAAATAATACTTTTCCTTCAGAAATCTTAAAATGAATCTATAGATGATTATAATAAGGACTTTTTTTATCCCATAACAATAAAAACAATCGTAGTTAGTTTAAAACCGAAGTGAGTTGTGGTATAGAATTATAACTTAATCTTATTCAAAAAAACACTTCTTGGGCTCAAAATAGGTCACAAGGGTCTGAAATCAGCCTGTTATTAAAATTAATTTCCTACATCAAATATAAATTTTAAATGGGAATCAGCATGAAGTCTTACATTTTGAAGACATTATTTATTGTTTCTAGTTATCCACTTGTAGCTGATGGTGATACTTATTCTTCCTTAAGATTCTATTTTTAATAAAAATTGATTATAATTTAAATTCATCATTAACAAATTGCAAATCAATGGAACTGATCATTGTTACCATCTCATTAAGCCTTTCCAATCCATTTAGATCTACTAAATAATATGTTCAATAGCATATTATTGTAGCATTCATATGTAGTTAATCCTTGAACTTCACTCCGCAAATCTGATGACTTTCTGGTACTAAAGCTATCAATTAAACAGTGCCAAGCTTAATTAATGAACAATGTAAGGCGTAAAAATTTAACATAAACGATATATATCGTTCAGTGGTGTGATGGTAACTGGCCATGGTAAGGAGAGAGACTTTGATTATAGTAATTTCCAGTTTTGGGGGTATAAATACTACCACTATGGCCAATATCAGGCTACCAACGGAGTCTCAGTGAATGCAGAGTTGGGAAGATAGGTGCAAAACTGGCTCTCACAAGCCAGTCCGAGCCGGCTCCAGCATACTGGTAATATATAACATATTCAAGTGAAGGGAAAACTGTAGGTCATAAAAGTGAAGAGCAGGTAGTGCAGGTGGAGTGTGTTTATACAGATACGCAGGGCGAATCAGAAGGCTGTGTGGAATATAATAGCAAGGTTGTTGAGCTCTGGAAAGAAAAGTAAAGAGCTGAGTTTTTATTAATACAATTAGAACCTTTCAAGTAATTCTAAACTTAAAGTAAATTTCAATTTATCCTTTTGCTCATTAAAATAATTTGATATCTAAACAATTAGCATAATTTTTTGAAGTTAACAGCGTGTTAAAATATCTATGGAAAAGAGAAAATACACCAATGAAAACTTCAGCTGTATGACAGTCTCACTAATGAGTCATCGTGGATGCTTAAGCTTTCTAAATTATGGAGATTTTATTTTTAAATAGAAAACTTTAACTTTTTCCGTGGAAAATTTTTAACCATGAAATGGTCTTCCTTGCTTATAATTTTTAATCAAAATTTCTAGGATCATTCAGTAACAGTATTATAAGCGTCAATTTATGTCCTCCAAAAGTTTAGGAATAGGTTTAGAGTCTACGTTAGTGGGAATAGGTTCACATGTAGGTAATAAGAAACCTGATAAAACAGTTACTTTAATAAATAGGAGGATTATTGTTCTTATCGGGTCTTAAACTACACAGGGCAAGATTGAAACAGCTGCTGAAAGGTGATATCAAGGAACTTGGCACCTTCTATCTATAAGCTACTTATTCTTAGACTGAGACTTCCATCCTCATGATTGCAAGATGGTCACTGCAACTCCAGGCATTGTATCTGTGTCCCAGGAAGGAAGAAGGGAGAAAGGAATAGGGCAGAAGACAAAAGACATTGTCTTTTAATTCAGAAAGGAAGTTCTTCTTCTATCTGCATCTTACTGGCTAGGATTATTTTACTTGTATATTCCTAGCTGCAGAAGAGGCTGCCAACAGGAGTTTCTTTAATCTGAGCACAATGCCACCTCATTCTTTTGTAAGAAAGAAAATGTTATTGGGTATGTAGTTGGCTGTGTCTGCCACAGGGGTTATTAAATCGTGAAGTAATGTTTGGCCACACATGAAATTCTCTCAAATTTCTCATTTCAAGTATCCATTTCTGAAGTTTTCTTTCTCATCTGTTATCAGGCCGCCTAGTCTCTAGGCGGCCTGACTACTGCCTTACTCTTTGTTGTTTTAACCTGGCATTCTCTTTAAAACAAGTTAATGAAGGTTGTTTAAAAATATATGAAAAGCAAATGTAAATATTTCATATTTTAGAGATCTTTTGTGCTTTCTTTCTGGGCCTGGCCTATATTCTTGAGACATGAATTTACAAAATTAGTTTTGTGAAAGAGTATGAATTATTACTCTGATATTATCTTAAATGATACTATCAAAATAGAAGTTTTCAATGCTATAGAAAATAACTCTGGTTTATTTTTGATGTGAAATATTCGAATGCATCAACACTTTCCCTAACTTTTCTAAAGCAATGAAGAAGTTGGAGGGAAAAAAAATTGTTAAATGTGGTAGGCTCCATAATACTCATAGAATATAAATGTGTCATAGCATAGTATTGGGTAGCTTTTATGAAACATCAGGTGCTAAGGTGTTTCTAGGGGAAAAAAATGAACTCAAGAATGTTCTATGATCAAATAAGGTCAGGAGAACTACACAGTAGAATCCTCCTCTTGGAGACTTACTATTAACAAATTAAAGGCTCTGAAAAGTCTTGCAATAAAGAAATCTGATTACGTTAAACTCAACATTTTCCAAACAGTTTTGGCCATGGGACTTTTCTCTTCAGTTAGTTTCCATATTATTTCTTATTATAAGTTCTCTATTAATAACCAATTAATTAATCTGCTGAATCAAAGGTGTAAAGCATTGTTTTAATGTATAAGTTCATCCAGATTTTTTGTTTTCATCATACACACTCCATATAGATTAAATCCCTGTAACAAGACTGATTTAGGATCTATGCTCCTGCTTCCTCATAAAGTTTTTTAAAATATTTATTTATTTGTTTTATTGCAGTAACATTGGATTATAACATTCTATAGCTTTCAGATGTACATTGTAATATGTTTCAAATTCTGTGTAGATTACATCCTGTTCACCACACAAAAACTAATTATAGTCCATCCGCTGACATGTGAGCCTGATCACCCCTTTTGCCCTCCCCCTCCTCCCTTCCCCTATGGTAACCATCCATCCAATCTCTGTTGCTGTGTGTTTGTTTGTCGTTGTTTTTATCTTCTATTTACTCATGAAATTTTATTGGTGTTCATTTTGCTAATGTACATGGAAAGATAAGATTCCATCATATCTCTTTAAATGGCAGTTTATGACTTAACCGTACTTGTATAAATGAACTAACATTTAAGACTTTTAAAAAATTATCGTATATAGTTGCTTTAACTTTTAATATTCTTTCCAAAAGTAAAATAACAAAAGTGGAAAATTTAATTACGGAATTTTAAAAATCTACCTCCATTTAAAAATAAATGTTCTTAGGACAGTTCATTATTACTTACTTTTGAACTTGGTTAGACAAATCAAGTTTGGCTATTAAATTATCAGAAAGAAACTCACTGAATATTTAAGAAAACATTTCCTTACATGCATTAGAAGTTATAAAAATAATTAGATAATTGGGAAAAACAAAAAACTTTCTTTTGAAATAATGATAAACCTAGCAAACAAGCTTTGTTTTTCATACTGGGAAATTATAATTTGAGAGCAGGCATATGGCTTAAATAAATTACAGTTTTGTTAATAATATTACCTTATGTGTTAAAGGGGGAAGTGTTTTACAAAATAGTTGATAATTTATTTTGTTTATTGCAAGGATGAAATTATCTATTTTCATATAAATGATCAACACTCTAGGCAGATGAACTATGTAGATTTTAATTTGAGACAATTTTGAAGCTACGTATTTTTATGAGGTTGTAATGTTTTCTGCTAGAGTTTTGTTTGTCTAGCTTATCATCCACACTCTATAAACAGGGGTGAAGGAGGTCGCTGTATTTTAAATCTCATTTACATATTAGACATCAAATGATAATTATTAATGTTCTGGTTTGAGATGGAAAAAAGGTACCATAAGTGCAAAAAGCCATGCAATAAGTAGTGAATTCAGCAGACATGTGAGTCTAGGGTGTCTAAAACTCAGCTCTAGTGATATTAAAGTGGCCTGCCTAGGGACAACCAGCAATTTTTATCTACATGCCTCTGGTTTGCTCATCTTATGCAGGTTGGACAGGTAGCAATTTTGAAAGGCTCATCTTAAAATGAATGCAATTATCAAAGGATTATATGGTCCATCCTGCAAGGCAATCACTCATTTTAATCTTTTGTTTGCAGCCTTCTAGTTCCTCTTATACACTCTCATTTATAATTAATGGAAAGTGTTATAGCTTAGGTCTTAGCCTATTTCAAATAAAACATGCTGTTAGATAAAAGCTTCATAAATGGCAGCTACTCTTCTCAATTTTAGACCAAGTGTTGTTTATTTGTTTCTTAGAATCAATGAAGGTATACCATTTATGTATTTTGTGATCATAAGATGGTATATACCCAAAATATTAAGTCTCTGATCATAATTTATAGTAAGATTGAGATGATATAAATTCAGATTGGATCGTAAATAATAATACACTGTGATTATTTTGTTCAGTGACCTTTTCATTGTCTCAAAATTATTCCAGCTAGATCTGTCAATCTTTTCTCTCTCTTTGTCTCTCTCTCTGTGTCTCCCTCTGCTTTCTCTCTCCAGCCATCAATTTATCAATAAGTGTTGGCCATATAAATCACAATATGAAAAATATATTTCTTTATATATTCCCCATTGATAATTCTTAATATATATTTATTTGAGATAACTTGCCAATGACTATACTTCAACTATTGCAGAAATTAAAAGGTAGAACTTTTATTTTTTAAGTCTGATTAAATGAAAAAGTGTTGCATAAGCAGTCATAGTCTTGTTCATGAACATTCTGGGGGATAAAAATGATTTTTACAATAAAATATAGCACCAAGAAACAATAATCTGATATCCTTCACTCAAATATGAAAACCCATTTGGAAATTCCATTGTGTAATAAAAGATATACAAAATTTATTTTAAGTATCCAATTTGTTGAGAGGAGCTACAATTTTTCTTTTCATTTTTAACCTGAGTATTTTAAGGGAATTTTGTGTGAAAAGATTTCCTACAAATGCTTTAACTCTTTTAAATTTCAATCATAAATCCAGATCTTGGGTATAGTATATATGTGTGGTATTTTTAAAACCTTAGGATGAAGACTATAAACACTAGAGATTAAAATCCATTTACCCCCAAATTGTTGAGTACCCACTCTTTGCAGAATACTGACTGTGCAATGTGGAAAAATACAAACTTAATATGTGTTCAGCCTAAATGGGAAGATTTAAAATTCAATGTTGTAACAGAACAAAAGTATTTTGGAAGGTCCCAGATATACGGAGATTAGTCTATCCAGGGACAGCATTCTAAAAGGCATGAAGGGTCAGGCAGTGTTACAAAAGGGCACAAAATCTACGTGGTAGGCTCAAATATTCAGAAAAGAATGACTGGCATTTTTAATGTTAAGCATTGCCTATAGAAGATGTCATTTAATTGATATGTTTGTCTATAATGTATCTATACTAGTTATATGCCAGACTACAACAAACAGCGATTCCATCGTAGTTTCTGGCTCTATTAACCACCTGTTACCTACCTGAGATTTGATTTACTGGCTTAACAAATATTAGGGAATATTAGTCCACAGTAGTGGTAGCACAGCAAACAGCAACATACTGGTTTGTTTTTTTTAAAGATTTTATTTTTTTCCTTTTTCTCCCCAAAGCCCCCTAGTACATAGTTGTATATTCTTTGTTGTGGGTTCTTCTAGTTGTGGCATGTGGGATGCCGCCTCAACGTGGTTTGATGACCAGTGCTATGTTCGCGCCCAGGATTCAAACTGACGAAACACTGGGCCGCCTGCAGCGGAGCGCATGAACTTAACCACTTGGCCACAGGGCCAGACCCAACATATTGGTTTTGATTGTTATTTTTTCTCATTTATTATTTTAGGAACCAAGCACTTGCATACTCATCAAGTTATGAATAAAGACACAAAGCATTATGAACAAAACAACAAAATAATTATCTACAAAGATTGTAAGAAATTGCCAGAAATTTGCAGTCTAAAGCAATGAGATTATTAGATACAGCTCTGAAAATCATCTGGATATCATGTTTTGAAAGCAGAAGTATAAATAAATGTAGCAACTTTGTAAAAATATTAAGGAATATAATTCACTTATATAATATTTAAATAAGACATTGGGACACACATATGTTATTTTACAATACCAAGTTCTACAGACACTTTTAAATATAATAAATTAGATTAGTGGAATGACAGCAATTGTCTGTGTTATTTAAATGCATTAAGACATTGAGGAAAACTGAATTACATGTTTAAAAACAATAAAAGTACAAACACCATTTCAAATAAAATAACCATCTATAAAGTTCTAAGTCTGTGACTGAAAAACAGAATTTTAACATATAATCAATGGAAACTTATGCCATAAATGAAGAAACTGAAGTCTAAAGAAATTAAGTGACTTGACAGAGGTCCCATATTTAATCACAGACCTGGAGCCAGAGTACAAACAGCACTCAGGGCACCATAGCATTAAGGCAAAGTTCAGCCACCCATTGACAGAACTCTTTCACAATTATAATTAAAGTTCGAAGTTTAAAGTCTCAAACTTGCAGGACGTTAAGAAGTGGTATAGCGGTGGCACAGCAGATAAGTTCGCATGTTCCGATTCTCAGCGGCCTGGGGTTTGCTGGTTTGGATCCTGGCTCAGACATGGCACTGCTTGGCAAAAGCCCTGCTGTGGCAGGCGTCCCATGTATAAAGCAGAGGAAGATGGGCACGGATGTTAGCTCAGGGCCAGTCTTCCTCAGCAAAAAGAGGAGGATTGGCAGTAGTTACCTCACGGCTAATCTTCCTCAAAAAAAGAAAAATAAAAAAAGAAGTGGTATAGCTAGCAATTTGTTTTGCACTTTTTAATAGGACTCTATTTCCTGATGATATTTAATATTTTGGATATTGGGTTATTACATTTTGATCTCTTTTTTTCCTCTTCCTGGAAGCCCTTAAGATGTTTCTAATCTTTAAGACAAGACTGTGGCATAAATTTAGAGTTCTAGCAGCTACATAGTTTTAGGCAATATGCTACATTTTAGTTTGTGGCTTAGTCCCTCATTATCTTTTAGGCCATTAAATACATCCTAATCTCATGTGCATCTTCCATTGTACTTAGAGCCGTTGAATTTTTCCTTTCCTCCTCTCGCCACCAGTGCGATAAGGTACACCTTCTTTGTCATCTTCTTAATTTAGAGTGCACGTTTCTGGATTTCTCCTTTCTTTCTTTCCTGACTCCAAAACATTGATTGGTCAGAGATTTTAAGCAAAATTTGACCATATTTTTCTCTGTCCTTTGTTGTTTTGTCTGAAGCAGTGTTTGGTACAGATATAATTTAGAATCCTCCGACAATTGTATTTATTATATTGCCTTTAGTTGCTTTAAAATATAAATAAAATATATGAAGTTAGGCTGGATTCATTAGGAAATCTTCTGTCATCTTATTATGTGCCCCTTCTTTACATACCAATGTTTACTAATTTGCTCTTTATTATATTTCATATAGTTTCAAGGCTATGTGTATGCCTGTTTCTAAGCTAATTGCAATGAAATGAGATTCTGTTCCAGTCAGTTTACCTACTCCTTGATTATCATCTCTTTTCAGCACAATTGAGTATGAATTAAAGTAAATATTGTTTACTTATAACATTACATTTATGTGAAAATTTCAGGAACTATAAGTCAATGTTATAGGAGAGGTTGGGGACGAGCGAAAGAGAAAATAGGTAATAGGATTTAATAGAAATAGTAAATATTATATCAAATAATGTAGACTAATTTATTAAATTTACTATCATTCAATTAATAAATTTGCAGAATGTAAAATATTTAATGAGTTCATTTATTCAAGTAAAAGCATTCCTATGAAAAGACGTAGATAAAGAATAGAAATGGAGACCTAATGCTCACAAAAAGCAGCAGATACAGACAATGAAGGAAAATGAAATAAGACAATCAAACTAAGAGCATTATAAAATTCTTTTGAAATGATGAGATGATTTTATGCAACTCTCTTATTTTACATATAAGAAAACTGAGGCACTGGATGGTTGACAGACTTACCGGAAGTCACATAATCAAAGGTATGACAGGACCAGTATTGGTCCCCCGAATATAGTATAGAAATTAAAGCGTTCTCTTTGAAATCTCTTTAAAAAAGAGATTGTCCAGTTTGCTTTAAATTATTAGTAAAACTAAATTCAAAGTTATACAGTTTTTAAAGTAACTACCAGGTGTTACACAGGGGATAAAACATCTTAATAAAAATCTGATTAAATCATTGGCTTTGTCATCAATGCAGAAGGAATTTTGATGTTAAATGTTATGAAAAATATATTGAAGTATTCCAAAGGATAAAACAACTTATTATAAACCTGATTATTGAAATAATGTCCTGGAAATTCCTACAAAGAGGAGCAGGAAGTAATAATTTAAATGCTTTAAATACATACTCAGATGGTTTCAGAGTGAATGGAGAATTTTTGGATGCTAAAGGAAGAAGATAGTTTCTTTTTTAAATAAGTTCCTTTGAGATTTAGAAAAAAAGGTATCTACTGCTAAAAGAAGTTGGAACAGGCTCTTTGTTTAGCGAAGCAGATAGTCCAGCTTGAGATGAAAAAATATTTTGAGAAATTAAAGAACTGATGGCTCAGAGAAATGAACAGACACAGATGGACTTCTTGGCCTTCTTTCATGAGTACATTTCCTATTTTACTGGCTTGGGATGAGTAAATCTATTTAAGCGAATCAAAATGCAGAAGAAAAATGCACTTTTGGAAATGTATAAAATATTTTCTTTGCCTCTTTGAAAAAATAAAAAACTATATATGTGTGTGTGTATAAGTATGTATATATACACATATATACAAGTATACATACACACACTATACATATATATTTATACACTCTCATTACTCAGAAGTTAAAAACAATTCTTAATTGCATAATAAAAAACAACTCTTATTTATGAAAACATAATATAGAGAAGCAGTGGTAGGAAAAAAATCTGATAAAATTGGAAATTTTTAGAGTTTTGAGAACACACAACCTAATATAATTGTTATAATGTATATAAGCTCTTATTTGATAATGATTTTAAAAGCATATGTATGCTAAAAATCTCTTACTATATGCAGTTATAAAATTTGTGCGTTATGCCACAACTAGAAGGACCCACAACTAAAAATATACAACTATGTACTGGGGGGATATGGGGAGGAAAAAAAAAGAAAATTGGCAACAGTTGTTAGCTCAGATGCCAATCTTTGGAAAAAGAGAAATTTGTGCACTAAATAGAATCACTTAAAATTACTTTTAATTTTGTAAAGAATAAGAGAAACACTTAGTGGTATATTTTCCTACATTAAAGAAAAAGAAAGATGTGATTATAATCTAATGCATAAACATGTATAGGCTAAATAGTTTAAAGTCATTCTTTGCACTCAAAACAATTAGTTGCCAGTTAAAATATTGTAAGTAAATTATAACTTCATAACTATTGACCAATATAATTCTACGCCATTTTCAAAGTTCACATGATTACGGAATTTTCTTTGATAAAAATGTACAATCTAGAAAATGTTACATTTTTTTCCTTAAAATTATTAGTTGTATTCTAAAATTTTATATCTGATGTAGAAGAAATCAGTGAAAATAATTTCATAGGTTAAAGTGATAGATAGAGAATTCATATCTTAATTTAACTTTTAGCCAGCGGTTACTATTCTGCTATTACTGTTCACTACTACTATCTGTTAATCCACTTTTGTGTCATAAAACTTCAGCTCTTTGAAGCATCTAATTTTCTATATTTTATGTTAATCCGAATAAATGTTAAATAACACTTAAGAGCTACTTCACAATTTCCCTGTAAATTTATCTGTCGTGATTTTCAGTTTGTTTGGTTGACTGACTAAAATTGAAATTCTGGGATACTTTATGTATCTTTAAAAGTATAAAATGTCCCTGAAATACGTGCTTTCTTGGTTAAACATAACTAGTACTCCAATTTGCCTTCCCGACCTCAGGTTTCCATTCTAGCCTACACAGTTTGAGAAATTAAAGCTGCTTCCTTTGCCTACAAAATAAACCAAATATCACATACAAGGTAGGTGGCAACAGAGTCAGCGTTGCTTTATATAAGACATATCTAATTATATATGGTTGTATTTTATATAACTTATTTCTAACAACAATCATTGCGCTGATAAAGATGCTGAGATAAGTGACTGCCCGTGGCCCAATGGTTGTTTGCACACTCTTCTCTGGCGGCCCGGGGTTTTGCCAGTTTGGATCCTGGGCACGGACATGGCACGGACATGGCACCACTCGTCAGGCCATGCTGAGATGGAGTCCCACATGCCACCACTAGAAGGACCCACAACTAAAATATACAACTATGTACTGGAGGGATTTGGAGAGAAAAAGCAGGAAAAAAAAAAAAGATTGGCAACAGTTGTTAGCTCAGGTGCCAAAATTAAAAAAAAAAAAGATGCAGAGATAAGAAAAATGTAGTAGAACTGAAATAAGCATTCGTGTATAAAAATAGATGTTGGTAGTTATTTTCTGATAGTACAACTGAAAGAAAAAGCCTTTAGGGAACAAGGCAGGACATTCTTGGTTGCAAATTTGAGAAAATGTTTAAGGCAAGATTTTGACCAACAAAACATATCTACAACCTGAATTTGTTCCTCCTGTTTACTAAGGAGAAATAATTAAAATAATTGCATGGTCATTCTTTGAACAGATTATAAGAATAGTAGAAACTCACACATGATCTTCCAAGTCAGTTTAGCTTACTGTAATTTCTAAAATGGGAAGCAAGCTTTGGGGAATAGGTGGGTCGAGTGATGGGGAGAGCTGCAGGGTAATTGTTTAAATGCTGGTCCAAAGTTGTTTATTAATGATGACGTTCATATTATGTTATATATGTAAAAATAATTAAAAAGATAATCCATCTTCTTCCAAACATGTGTCAAATTTATAAAATGCTTGCATCCAAAATATAGAATATTATCATATTCTAGAGCTTGTTCCAATGTTAATAAAATAATCTAAGACAATAATTCTTTTTCTGGTGTTAAGGAAAAATGCCAAATGCCATTTTACTTCCTGATAAACTGCCTAACAAGTCAAATTATTAATGTTTTAAGTTTTCTAAACCACCATTTGCATACAAATTCATTACTCCTTTTGTCCCCATTTTTGTATAATCTTCACAGTTGTTATGTTGCTATGTACTTCTAGTTCGCAGTTCTTAACTAACTTTGTTTTCTATGTGGATTTTTTTAATTCATATTTGTGAAGAGAAATTTAAATTGAATCAAAGCGAATCTGTTTTACAGTGAAAGTAAAAGCTCTAAACGTATTACTGATTCATGCATTAGAGCATAAAATAATTTCACCAGGTGCAAATTTAAGCTAATCTAGTGTTTACTTTGTTTTGGCCTCAAGTGAAAACATAAACAAAATTTATTCTTCCATCCTTAAATTGGTAAGAGATGGGAGCTAAATAGGTAAAGATGGAATGTCATCAACTCAAATCAAGTTTAAGCAGTTTTTAATTTTATGAGTTTTTTTGTGATAAATATGTACCGTGTATTTATAAGTAAGGCACACAACTCTTATCATATTGTCTATTTGACATGTTATATATTTAAATCATATGACTTTCAGATGTATTCCTTTTTTTTCATTTTGTAAAAATGACAGTAACTAGCTAGGCTTGCCTTTTCAATAATAGATTTTACCAATTATCTTGAAATTGAAACAAATAAGAGAGGGCTAAAGCATCTGTAGACATTCTAGCAAAATAATAGGATGACTATAACTAAATGTAGTCGTAGTAAAATACTTCAGACATACACCACACACACACACATACACACACGCACACACAAACTCTGTTTGGCTAATAATTCTTCAAGTACCTTTATGTATTGTCAAATATCATTTTTGTTTTGTCCTTCAGGGATTTACTTCACATATACATGTAGTGGTCCCTTAGAGAGAGGCAGCCAACGTGGTATTTGTGTTATTGCTTTCTTGCCACTACCATTTAGATGTGAGGGCTGTTTTGTCTTCTGGCAGGGATACAGTAAACAAGGAAGAAATGAGCTGAAAGGATGAGGTTAAACTACACCTGGGAAAAATCAGAGCCAATTTGGGTGGTTGAACATAGAAGGAAGATAGAGAGGAAGGTAGAAGGCACAATTAATGCCAATTAGGAGGTTGGAGCTACAGCAAATTGCTTTAACTACAGCTTCCCCACTCCCTACCAACATGGGGTGCCTGCCATAACCATGAAACCATTTGCCTCTTTATATGGGTCAAATGTTCAGACCTAATTGTTTATTATATTTCTCCAATATGTTCTTCATTTGTATTTATTTGATTAAGAAACTTGTTTTATCATTGTGGTAATGTGCTTATTTCCTTTGCATATAACTTCATATCTATCTATATCTTCATATCTTTCTATATCTATACCTATCTTTATATTCACTAAGTAAACAAAGGAAAATGACTACACTTTGGTCACAATAAGGAATTTTGCAAGCTAAATTGGTTTTCCAGTCCTCTAAAATACAAAAGTAAGTAATAAATGACAAATGTGCACTACATTATGCTCTGAGAGTGATAACGTTTTCAAAGTTCTCACCAGGGGCAAATTTATACAGCTATCTTCTTTTTCTGTCATAATTTAAATATGTATGTTGAAAGAGATCAGTATTAATTACATTATTTTGTTATAGTTTTTACAAGGATTTACTTGCAAATTTAAATCCTGTCCTGTTTAAGTAATTACCCATATTATATACTGCAAATAGATATATAATCGCTAAGATCATAGATATATTTTTGAAAGAATAATGAAATATTGGATTATCAATGTTAGAAGGAAGCTTTAGCAATGATCAGGGGCAGCCCCTCACTCTACTGATTAAGAAACTGAGGATGAGAGAGAAGAGACCAGATAGTGACAGATGAGAATACTAATAGTAATGGAAAACATCTCTTGAGAATTCTCTCTTAATCTCCAGTTGTTCAACAGTGTCTGCACACATATGTATTCTGTGTATATGAAATATATTCTTAATTTAGAGCTTTCACGGATCTGTCCATATTTGGTGAACAAAATATTTGAGGATGACAAAATTGAATGCAAAATGACTAATTTTTAACTTTTTCTTAAATTTTGCTTGAATAAATCTACAGCATACCTTTAAAGTTGCAGAGGATGGTGTTGAATAATGACTTCTGATTCTCTGCCGAGTTAATATACATAAAATTTTGTAACCCCCATTGCAGTGTCTTATAAATATTTCAGTGAATAGTTTAATGTAGTGTAAAGTAGAGAAGCACCAGCTGTATTGAATGAAGGAGAGACCTATAAATATACATAAAACTTTCTTTAAAGTTTTTAGGAGTTCAGGAAAAAAATGTATCTATTTCTATAAATGTAATAAAAGCTATCTGGGTAGCTTTAGTGTATCTGCTGCTGGTTTAAAATGTTTTATTTTAGGAGGTATTGAATTAAAGGTTAACCTAGACATCCTTTAAACTTAAAGGTAATCATTATTTGTAGTAACTAGATTTGTTTAAACATTTTAATGTTTAAATATTTTTAGGTAATTAAATATTTTAACATTAACCTTCTCTACTTCGTCTTGACTCTCACACAATGGAAGTCCTTATTCTTCAGAATCTAATTCTAAAAGCAGTTCAATGGTCTCATCCAAGCCTCTCACAAAGCATTCTTTGTTCCATATTTAGAAATCATGACGTTTAGGGAGTAAAGAAACTTGAGAGCATTTAATCCAGTGCCATCATTTTGCAGAGAAAGAAGACGAGGTGAAGTGACTTGTTATTACACAATTAGAGAGAGAATGAGAGAAAGAAAGAAAGAGAGGGAGAGAGAGAACACAGAGGGTACCATAGACAAAAACTGCACAATCTGTTTTCTCAAGACAGCCATCAATCACATTCTTTATGGGGCATGCAACTAGCTTGCACAGATACCCTAAAGCATTATTTCAAAAAATGCCAAGCAAATAGAAGAAAAAGTTAATCCTCTGTTAGGTAATCAGAGGAAGATTAAGACTTTGATTTTTTTTTTTTTAATCATTTTTAGGTCAGCGAAACCAACAGGCTCTCCAAACAACTGTTTCAGCTCCCAGCGCTTAGCATTACTAAGTGTGAAGGGATTCCCAGTCTCCATCCTACATCCCTGTCAGTGCTCAGTATTTACGTGCACCTCTTTAAATCATGCTCAAGGATTATGTTATCAACAATGATCACCAGTGGTGGGAAAGCTGTGCCTGAAAGGGCTGAGTAATGGCTAAGGCTTCTCTCTGTGCACATTTCGAAGCAGCGCTTTCATTCATAGCCAAAACCCTGCTAACAGAGATGGGTATTATGGTGCCTAGACTTCAGTTTCATGAAGAGATCTGTTGTTTCTTAGTATTTCTCAGCTACCTCATCTAGTTTCATGTTGCTTTTTCTTGGGTCATCAAAAAATTTCTTGCGCCCACTTTTTTTGTATGCTGTTTCCACTGGGCTGTCCATACAGCAGTTGCCTGAGAGTTTTAATACTATGCTTTACTTTTTGAAGGAAATAAGTTTTATGAGGTAGTGTTTCAAAATAAGTCATATCTTAAATTCCTCCAATTACTTTGTCAAGGAAACTTGAGTTTACGATGAGAGAACTAGAAAGCTCTTTTTTTTTTTTTTTTTTTTTTTACTTCTACTCGTTTTAATATGTATAGGCTTATAGTCATTCTGGTATTTCGCTTATTGTTCCGAGAAAGAGTTAACTGAATAAAATATAGAAGTGATGTAATTTTCAAGACATTTTATTATCTTTGGATTTAAAGCAGTTGGAGTAATTCCATCAGTAGTTTAAATGTGGAACAATCCTGCTCAAGAAGTGGGTCACAAAGGAGATGGATAAGCAGGGTACACAGAGAATCGAGACAAATACAGTTTGTCCAAAGTTGCTACTAGCTGTCAGTATTACCACATTGCACTTGCTTGATAACATGGAGATCGAAGAACAGATAAATTTTAGTGACTGTTTTGCAAATTCCAGAATATTTTTACATTATGCTTAAAAAACTTCATTTGCTATTAATTGAGAAGCGTGGTTATGATAATTATTCACTAAGAAAGCAACTCTGTACTCTCTCTTCTACATCCAGTGATGTCACACATTCTAAATAACACTGAACAAAGTGCTAAAGGATTTTATTTTTCTCTATATATGGACTCAATAAACGATATTACTTATTAAGCACTTATTCTATTTGCAGTATTGCTCTACTATTATAGGCGATATAAAGTTAAAATGACATACTCCCTTTCCTTAAAGAGCTAATTATCCCAATGAGTGAATTAGGCTTTAAAAGATGAGGAAAATTATTTTAAATGGAGAAAAATGGACAGAGCATTTCAGTTGGAGGAGATTGAAATAAAGATGGCATATCGCCTCCTGTCAAAAGATTTATCATTCAATAGGTAAATTATACTTTAAAATATAAGTAGGATATTAATTAATGGACGGTAATGGGGGAATATTTCAGCTGTAAGGAACAATATTAGCAAAAGGGTGGAGATGTTAACATGAATGCCATGTATGAGATATTTTATTGATTTATTTAAATAAATTATGAGATTTTGTTGGGGTATAGTAGGAACTTGGTGTGGTGACTCAGCTTTCGTGAGCTTTGAAAACTGGGCAGAAGAGGCTGGAGTTGATTGGAAAGCAATACTGATTTCTTATAGGTTTTTAATGAAAAAATAAACTATTAAATTTGGGAAGATTTACTGATAGTCATATCTAAGATGAACAAATAAATACAGATGGGAGAATCAAAAGGCAGGAAGACCAGTTGGGTTAGAGGGAACCAAAGTCTAAGCTAAAATTATAGTAATAAGGGAAATGTGAAATGGGAAGGGAAGGACCAATCCAGTTATCTTGAAGAAAAAATATGACAAACCTTGGTAATATACTGGATACAGACATTGAAGGAGAGGAAAGACAGGTGACTTCAAGAATTCTGATCTTGATTGTTGGAAAATGTATTGATTATCTGCAAAATTGGTTGAGTATAGATATGGGGTCAGTTTGGCGTAAGGAGAATGACCAACTTGGTTTGGGTCATGCTGAGTGTGAGGTAAGGCTGTACATCCAGGTGGAAATCTCTTGGAGGCAGCTGGAAATACAGGATGGGAGTGCTGGTGAGATTCAGATACATAGATGTTCAGGTTAATTCAAAGTCAGCAAGAGACTATACCAAAATAAGAGCACAAGGGCTAGTTTTACAATGATATGGATAATGATGACTGCATGAAGAATCTATCAACATTATAGTTCTTGCAATGTTGGAGTTACTTTGGTTTGGAGTCTGAAATCATGTTATTTCTCTCAATGATTATTTTCAATTGTCACTCTATTTGGACATCTTTTCACATAGTGCTAACTAGCTAATTTATTGTAATAGAACTTATCTACTCTTATCTAGGATCATGAGTATATGAAAGACAAGTAATTCTTAAGCCTTGAGCTGTTATTTAATTTGACTAAATATATTTATGTTCAATTGGGGTTTTTAAAAAATAAATCATCTTTCTAAATTGCAAACTCATATATTATTTCCTACTTTATGTAATAATGTTTTCCAAATATTTTGTTCCTTTCATTTCTTTTTAATCATAGTTTAACATCATCCAACCTCAAAACCTCACCGCATGATTTTACATTATGAAACCTCTTACATCGGAGCATAGAAAACAGTACAGCCTTAACTAATATCCTGCTCATTAATGATTTGGAAGGTAACTAAAATTAACTATAGCTAGGGAGATTTTTTTCCTTAGAAACCAATTTTTAAGTATTTAAGATATGCTCAACTTAAAAATTGCAATATTGGCTTGTGTGACTCATACTCTAATGCACACACAATTACTTTATAAGTAATACAAATTCGATTTATGGAGCAATAGAAAATATTTGGGGATATATGTTTGTTATCGGTAACTAACAACATAAGATGTATAATATCAACTGATACAGAATATCAATCTTTCTTATTTCTGAGAAGAGATTGTTATTTAAATTATACAAACTGTTTATTTGGAATGGGGACAATACTGTTTTTCTGGCTAAGAATAGTGTATAGGGTTAATTATGTATTGCAAGTGGTCTGCTTGGTAGCAAAGATTCAGAAAGTAAAAAACAATCAAACAAACAAAAAGAACTCAAAGTAAAAATGATACTCACCAATTAGAAGTAGATATGCCCACAAAGCAGTTACTCAGAATCAATTTTGTAAGTTGGAGCACGCTGCTAAAGACACCACTGTTTTGTTGACTATGGAGTAAAACTATTAGTATTTGAGGAAATGTCTTCATTTCTTAGACTTTTAGTAACATTATAAAAGATAACTGGACAGACTATACTTTAGGATAATAAGGGCATTTTTTCTGAAGTTTCTTGTTGGGAACCCCTGTGTTTTGTACAGGTGTTAAAACTGAACTGCACCGTGTTTGATATGATGATTTTTCCAAAGTCATATGACATTATCTTTGATCGTTGTTTTTAATAGGCACATAAAAATATTTAAAGTTACTTCTTGATATTTTCTGAAATCAAAGTTAATTAAAAGTGAATGATTTTGAGCTATAAGCAGGCTACCCTAGAAAAGTTTTTCCCCTCTCCCAATATGTTGAGTTAAATTCTTTTAACTTGATTTATTTCACCTCAAAGATACTGTGATGGTTCACAAAAACTGCTGAGGCTCTTGCTTTTAGTGTTTCTTCATGAATTCAAAGAGATAACTTTTCGTGACAGTGTAAGAGAAGCAATATCCTATTCCATGTGCAAAATAGTTAGAATTCAAGTGGCAATGGCAAACTAGAGAGCGAAGAAAATATTGTAAAAGTTGTCTGGACTTCAGCTGAATTTGAACATCCCTTAAGGAGTTCTTATCTATGCATATATGATTTAATTTTCACGTTTAAAATATTTATAGAATTTAGGTTTAGTGTGGTGATAAAAATAACATTCATTTTGCAATGTTTCCAAATAGAAATCAGACGGCAGTTAATGCATTTGTTAATCAAAACACGATCCTTCTTTTGAACATTTGTGAATATTTTTTGCATTCCAGTGATATCAAGGCATTATGACCAAATCTTAATTTTTGAATGTTCTCAATGTGCAAGATCTGATTCTATAGAGTGCAGGGTAAAATGTGCTAAAAAGTGATGAAAAAGGAGTCTTTTTTATTCTGAGTGAAATTCAAGCAATTTCTCATTGATTAGAGAGTAGGGAAGCTAGAAATAATATTCTTCTATCACTGGGAACTGAGTTAGATCCTAGGAATTCCCTTTTCTTCTTTTATGGGAGATGATGAAGAGAGAATGCTGCCTGGGATGAGTGGCAATGAGATAGCAGGGACTTGCTTGCAGGGAATCTTCGTTGCAGAGCTGACTCTAGGCTCCGGTGCCCTCTTGGGCAGATTTCTGATCTATCTGAATCTCAGTTTTTAAAAATAATAATATTGTTCTTATCTTGGGTCATTTGTTGCAGTTCAAAATGAGAAGATAGTTGTATTTGCTTTTATAATTGGCAAGTAGGACACAAACATAAGGTGATGCTATCATTGTTACTAATTGTATGTTTCATTTTCAATAGTTTATTATTTAAGTTTGCCTTCTCTGGAGTATCTCAATTGGTTCTTTTATGCCTTATTTCAAACTCTCCTTTTAGTAAAAGGCAACTCTTTCAAAGCCCTGAGAAGTTTCCACTTTCTGTCTGCTCCCACCAGAGATGTCATCAAAAAGGCATAACTTCAACAGAACATGCATACGTTATCCCTTTCTTTTCTGGATTTTAGTCTGCTTTTCTGCCCAGGTATGATAGCTGTTATAGCTAGCTCTCTTCAGGGCATTCCTGATTTAAACTAATAGTAACTTCATCTCCCAGAAGCAGAGTTGCCCTTGTGACTCTCAGTCCATTTAGATCCAATTTCTAGAAATACTCTCATTGCCACCTATTTGCTTTCATGCTGGAGATAGTTATAACACCTGCTTCTATGTCCTGCTTCTCAAGTAAGTGCTTAACACACCAGTGGCTCCATGCTAACCTGTATTAGCACTAACGGGGCCTCGTCACCTATGCTGATAAAGCATAGGGCTCATTTAAGTAATAATGAACAGCTGAGTATGGCTGACGTGGAAGATGATTCTTGAAAAACTCCAGAACTGTGGCTGAAAACATAGCTTATAGTTCTTCTGTGAGGGTTTTAATGTATACGGATTTTTTTATGTAGCACTTACCTGCTTCTCATTTCTCCTTTAAATAATCCAGTCAGCATCCCTCTGTCACCTGATTTATTTAAACAAACAAAAAAGATTGGATCCTGTAACTTTTCTTATTAAGGACAATCTTATTTTCTCTTGAGAATTCTATAATATTTTCATTCAATAAAATGTGCCAATCCTTAGTGAATAGTTATCAACATTCAAAGTAATCTTTTTCCTCCACAAATCAAGGAAGTAATAATTGAAAATTTGAATATCAAATTTTAGGTTTTTAAATTTCTTTGGAACTTAAACTGAAAAGTAGTAAGAGATCACTTGTCATTGCATCTTCAACTTAATTTTATGCCCATAAAAGGAAAAATAAAACCATAGTCAATATGTAAATAGTATATAATGCTAAAAAGCTTTGTATTTTTCATGCTGAAATGTTAGCTTATACTTGATTTTGGAAATGGTTGTGTCTATTTTGTTTAAGACAAATTCAGTTGGAAAGCTATTCATTTCTCCTATTCCCATCAATTTAACTCCAAGTTTAAAACGAGGTGAACTGCTGTGTCAAGTAAGTAATTAAGCAGAGTAAAGCAGAGCAGAAAATTCATAGCATCACGGTTACTACAGGTAAATTTTCAAAGAAGATGTGCTTTGGACTTATGCAGATAAAAGTTGAGGATTATTATGTAATAAAAAGGATCATTAAGATATCAACTCATATTGAATTTAAATCCTGAAATATGAAAGGGACACATTGTAGGAAGAACATTCCAGCTCAAAGAAACAGCAAGAAAAAAGTGTTCAAATATGTGAAAGTATATGGCTCATTGGCTCAAAATAGTATATAGTATAAAAATCATTTGTGTACTCTCCATTAGTTGTGATGTAGTTCGCCTCTGATATGATAAAATGTTCAAATAAATGTTGAATTAACATTTTGCATAATATGGTAAAAGTATTTCTTCAATGAGCAGTAGATTATTTCATATATTATCTAAATTATTTTCTTGATGTAAGATTCTAGAGTAAGAAATCTTTAAACAAGGATTTACTTTTAGCTATCATTTTTGTAGCACTGTATAAATTGCCAAATGCTTTGTGTATATTACCTCTCATGCTTAGTTTTCTTTACTCTTCTTTAGAGATAAATCTTCAGCTCAGAGAGATTTAGCAATCTGTAGTCAAGTAAAAATATATATATATGCGGCTGAACTCAAGTGTTCTAGTCCCAAAACCTGTAGTCATTCTATATGCCACTTTTTGGCACTGAAGTAATACAAATATATTAACAATGATAATGATAAAAAACTCGTCTCTCAAGGACCTCATAAAACTTTGAGAATACAAAATTGGTACATGACACACCAATGTTAGCACATATTAGTACATGGCAGTAGGTAATATATAGAGATTTGAAACAGTAAGCTTTATGGGAAAAGTAAACACTATGGAATTTCAGAAAGGAGTCGGATAGAAGATACCTACATGAATCAATGGAAGGGAAGAAGACTTTTCACTTAGTTGCAACATCATAAACAAAGACATAGTGAGACAACTGGCCAGTCTACATAATATTTTGAATAAGGTTGAAAATATTGAGTCATATTATATAGAACCTTGAAATTGAAAGGCATAGAATGTTAAACCTGATTCAGTAGCTAATAGATTCACTAACAAATTGATTGGTTCTAGAGAAGGGGAGTTGCATGGTGCAAAATTTAATATGATGATAGTTTGCAAGACAAAATGGTGAAAAGGGGAACCAAGTAGGAATTGACTTTGAAAGCCCATGATTCAGAACTGAGATGAAAGTGCACTGGAAGTTGTTGGGATAAAAGGAAGAGGAATTATAAAATAAAAGTTGATATGGCTTAAGCATGGTTTGTAGTTAAGAAGGGAGCTTAAAAGAAGATGGAAATAAACTTTAAGGCTCAAGAATTCAGAGAAGTGTCATATCATTTAGAAATGAGAAATTGGACAGGAGAGCTAGTATGGGTGAAGGTGTTGCATTCAATTTTAAGCATTTTAAGTATGAGGCAATGATGAGCTGCCTAAGTAAGAAAATACAAGATGGATGGAAATACTTTGAGTGGGAGTTTATGGCTGTAAGTTGAGAGGGTTTTGTAATTATCAGCACAGAGGGTAAAGCCATGAGTGTGTTAGGTCATTAGCAGGTGTGCAGGTCATAGAAGTTAAAAGAGAAGATATCAAAGGGCTTGTGTTCAACAATAATTTTAATAGAAGTGCAAAATGGTTAAAAGATAGTCTTGAGGAAAAAGACAATGGATTCAAAAACACGATTTTACAGAGATGGAAACTTAGGGTTAAGGAGGAATTAGGTGTAGAGAAATAGGAAGATTATCCTTTTAGATGTTAAGATGTTTGTCCAGAAATTGAAAAGAAAGAGAGGAGAAGTAGAAGGAGCATCAGAATAGTTGAAATATGCTTTAAAGGCCCATTGGGTTTAAAACTTTGTGCCAGAAATTGTAGGAGACACAAAATGAATCAGAAACTGTATTTGCATGTATTCATTTACAATCTAATAAAAGAGGAGAAATATGTGTATTTATTTATAGTGAAGAAGCCAGGCTATGTAAGTATGTCTTGAAGCTCTTAGCGCTATAGACAGGAAGAATAGAGAGAGCTACTTGAGTCATTTAAGTCCTGGTTAAGCTTCTCTAACAAAGATAGCCAAAAATACAGTGTCTTGAATCAAAAAGCATTTGTTTCTCTTACTTCAAAGTTCAGAGGAATGCAGTCGAAGGCTGGTAGGGCAGCTCTGTCATCCTCAACATGAGGCTTCTAATATGTCTCTCTAGTCCTCAGCATTTCCTAAAAGATGGAGAATGAAAAAAGAATCCTGGGCAAATATCCTTAAGGAGAATTCTCAAAAGTTGTACGTATCACTTCTGCCCATATTCTAGTGGCTCAAATTTAGTTGCATACAAGGGAAGATGGGAAGTATAGTTTTATTTGCTGGACAGCAGTGTTCCTAGTAAAACCCAAGCAGAATAATGAATACTGAGTGACAGTCACCAGTCTCTGCTTTAGATATCCTCCACGAATGGATCAGGAAAATGATAACTAGATGGTGGTATCGGTTGGACTCGAAGGGTGGGTGTGGGATTTGAATATCTAGAGAGTGGAGAGTAGGGAATTACACGCTGATGAATAATATGAGCAAAGAAATGGATAAGAATCAATATAGGACTTTTTTTAGAAAATGGCCAGTAGCCTAGTGGGTAGGAAAAAGAGTAGTGGTACATAATCCCGGAATGGTATTTTGGAGCACGATACAGAGGATCTTGAATTCTATTCTTAAAAGTCTGGATATTTTGTATATAGACTGTGGACATGGTTGAAGATTTATTTTTAATAGAGCTGTGAAATTATGAGAATTATTCTCAATGATAATTAACTGGGAAGCAGTATATAGAGCGTTTAAATTTCGTGTACAGAGTGGAAAGACCAGTTAGGAGGCTACCACTGCAGGATGTGACAGCCTGAACCAGCATTAATGCCAATGGAAATAAACAGGGAATGGGGAGGGCAAGAAATGAAAGAGCCATTCTGGATGTAGACTGAAATAATTTGACAACTGTTTGAAGGTCAGGATCGTGATGCAAAGGAACGTAAGGAATTGAAGTTGCCTTTAAAGTGTTAAGCCTAAGTGAGCTATGGGCTAGTGGCAGGACCACTACAATTGTTAATTTAGGGATGCTGTCAGGTGATGCTATTGAGAGGGAAGGAAATGCAAGAAACGGGAAGGATTAGGAGGAAAGATTCTGAGCTCATATTGGACGTATTAATATTGAAAAGTCTATCAGGCCATTGGAAATTCACTTTAGGTCAAGAGAGTGATTAGGGTTAAATATATGGATTTGAGGTGACTGAAATATTTTTTATGGGCAGAAAAAATTTATGGAGGCCAACAGAATTTTTAAAAGTGAGTCTGAGTGAGTTGGAAGGTGGGAACAGATATAGAAGCAAGTCTGTTGGAAATAGAGAGACCAGAGGTAAGCGTAGCAATCAGTCTTAGAGGGGAGAGGTGATTTAGTTTAGAAAAAAAAGAATGGAACTGGAATCAGAGCTGTGTTGACTTAAACGTGAAGGAGATAAAGCAGATCACAGACAAAGTAGTGCAAGGCCCGTGAGTGAGTGTGTGTGTGTGTGTGTGTGTTGCTTGGGAGTAGGAATTTGAGGAAAAAAGGAGTGACTTACATTACCACCATTAGGAGAATGCTAATGAATCAAATGGAGACAGAGGAAAAGCTTCCTGAGGGTCACCATGAGGAGTAAATTGTGAATTCAAGTTAGACAGCATTTTTCTTGGCTAGATTTGTATTTTTTGGAGACTTTGTCCACTGGAAATCTTCATTCTAAGGGAAAAAGCAGAGAAAGTGGAGGATATGAAAGGTATACATAATTTGAATTTAAGATTTGCCATCCATTTTTTCTCTGTTTCAATTAAACTGTAAAAGAGACTCCCTCGCTGCAGCAGATTTTAGTCCCTTGAAACCAGTGCCAGTGTGTCCAGATTCTTCCTTCATATCTCCCTCCATTTCTTCCTTCCCTCCCTCCTTCCTTCCTTCTTTCCTCCCTTTCTTCCTTCTTCTCTTCTTTCCTTCCTTTTTTCTATCCTTCTTTTTTCCTTGCCTCTCTCCTTTCCATTTTGCCTGCCTTCTCAGAATTAAATATATATATATATATATA